>NW_026250392.1:0-92586 GCF_024244105.1 Nematocida minor | reverse complement strand
ACTAAATACTCCTGCAGTGCGCTGTCCTGCTGCACCCACAACGACTTGTCGTCTGCTCCTGCTAGCTCTCCTTTTATGTGAATGCTTTCATTTCCGCGGAAACTGTGCAGGGTAAGTCTCTCTGCATTGAAGAGCAGCAGTCTGCTGTTAAACTCTCCCACTACGGCGGCTGTATTCTTTTCCACTATGCCTTCTTCTTTTACGAACTTCAAAGAGACAATTCCCGTCATTAAAAATAATTTTATGCCACTATTTATACCCATAAGCATTCTTTAGTTTGTGTCAGCTGTTTATTTTAATTGGTCTTTGCGTTATATTGGCTATAGAGCAGTAAAAGAATAATATTTTTGCTCTTTGTGGGCTGCATGCCTTCTCCATTAATCTGTCCGTTATACCTTTTAGTCTTTTTCAAAATAAATATTGCAAGCACCAAGATATACGCTCTACAATGTAAATTATATCTATGTCCAAAGCATCTACTAACTTAATCTAATTTATTTTATGAGCACCAATGGCTCAATCATCCGTTGAGATTTAAAATACTTTTCTCTCTTTTGAGCTATGGAGTGAGTCACAGCTTGTTATCCTTTCTGATCAACCACAAAAAGATGAAAGGACAAAAGAATGTCTGATTGTGCTATAAATAACAATCAAACTATCCTGTAGCTCTTCTACTATCTAATACTGTGATGTAGCTACATGTGCATATTTACTCCGCGAATGAAAAGAGGATATAAATTTACATCTTTTACCGTGTATCTATATACTCCGGGAGGATGGTAGACGGTGCTTTGCAGTTTTGCAGTGATTATTCCGTGTGTCTTTATCTCCACCTGTCCTTCCTCTTTGTTTGTTAGGTACCCTGTAGCCTCTCCTCCTACCACCACCTTCATCACTACAAACTCTACAGACACTCTGACATACACTTTTGGATCTACTCCCACGATAGAAGCAACATCGTTTGCTATGCCCACGTTCTCTGTGTAGCATATCACCAGGCCTTTGATCACTTTCAAATACTCTCCTATGAAGGTGTTGAGGTATCTGTACACGCCCTCCACCATGCTGTTCAGCTCGTGGGGATAGATGGGCACTCTTACAACTGTCTGCACTTTCTGGAACTGAATGCCTTGCATGGATAAAAATATTTGTTTGCTGGTAAACATGGAAGAGAAGCAGGAGTGCGCGGAGGCATCGGAGGATTTTCAGATCATCCCAGGAATGAACAAGCTCCACAAGAACATTGTGCTTATCAGCAGCACAAGAGAGTCGGCTGTTGTTCCCTACTATATCCTAAGCGAGAGCAGCATTCTCAAAAAGATAATTGACACGCAGATATTCAAAGAATCAAAAGAAGATGCGATTGTTCTTCCCATCTCCTATCCCTGTCTGAAGAGAATAGTTGAGTATCTGTGGTACAAGCACAAATACCACACAAGCAAGGGAGCGGTGGAAGACTTCAAAATAGAAGACAGCGAGACTTTAGATCTGCTCGAAGTTTCTTCTTTTTTGAGGCTGTAAAGAAGTAAATAAATGTGTTAATATTGTGTATTGTTTGGATTGTTTTTATTGCAAATGAGAGTATAAGAGAAAATAAGTAGAAAATTAAAGTAAATTTATTTTGAGTTATTCTCAGAGTTTGGGTCATAATGTGTTCACATAGTAGTCTTCTTCAACCAAAAGGCGGGACAGCAGCTTGCCAAAGTGCATATCTGCTTTGAGTGTAAATAAGGTTAGTATTACTATAAACAGCATGATAGATGTTATAAGATAAAATATAAGTTTCTTTCTTGCTACACAGATACATTTCCCTGCTGTCCCAAAGGTCAGCTCTTCTCTGGAGACGGCAGTTTTGCATAGATCGTATGCCGTGAGCCACATGTAGATAAGAAAAACCATACTAACGATCTTCTTGTGGAGCATTATGGCAAAGAACAAAGACAGCAGTTTTTCATGGCTAATGAAGGCTCGTAGGATGTACACAAACCCGCCGCAGATGCATATGGTGCTTAAAAAGTACGAAAAGACTTCCGACTTTCCAGGGGCATACCTTTTAAAGGAAATAGAGTCAAAGTATGCAATGCATGTGACCATATAGAGCACCTCAAAAAAATAGATGGGAAAGGCGCTAAAGAACTCGTAGGTAGCATAGACATCATTCCCTTTGGCGCTGTAGCCACCGCTGATGAAAAAAGCAAAAAGAAAAGAAAGAGTTACGGGGCTGTAAATGCCAAAGAAAAGCATTCTGACTATTCTAAAAAAGCAGGTAGAGGATGTAAATCTTGGCCTATTTCTTTCAGGGAGGGCTATAACCTCTCGGGTTCTTGTCTTGCTAGAGCTTTGAGATACAGACCTTGCAGCTTTTTTAGGACGTGTTTTCTGTTCTAGCAGTGGTTTTTCCTTTTTTTGATCCTTATATTTACCCATTATCTTACCTCTGAGCTCGAACAAACCTTTATATACTTTTATCTTCATCACTGCAGATCCTCCATCATACGTTGATCAAATAGTTAAAATGATTTTCACACACTTTTATTGCTCTGCAAATTGCAAATTAAAAATTTACACTGGACACACACCAACGATACAAAGAGTCTGTTGGACAGCGAGCATTAGAATACAGGAGACAATCATAGCCGCAGACAGGAAGAACAGTGCTGTGGAGAGGCGCAGTAGCCCACAGAGGGGCATAAATTAAGGGTGGCTCCGGGAATCGAACCCGGGACCTCATGCACCCGAAGCACGAATCATACCACTAGACCAAGCCACCACCCAATAAAGCAAAATATCAGTTGACTTTTATAGAGAATGCAGCCGAGAACAAAATAAAATAAATTAGTTTTTTTTAGGCCATGATGAACAGAGCAATAAAAATAGGCGGAAAGAAGGCACCAAGAAGAATCCCCACAAGAAGACAAATTGACGCAGACAACGACAAGGGATTTTTGACTGCTCTTGCTGGCAACGGCTACAAATGCAACGAGGTCAAGGACATTGACTGCTGCAACTTCATGGCAGAGAACGACTCGGTTATAAACTACCAGACTCCAGAGATCAAGGCAGTCACCAAAGACAACACAATCATTGGATACATCGTCAAGGGCAAGGGAGAGCTCTTGGGAGACAACAATAAAAATTTTGATCTCGACACCATCGTGAAGTATCTGAGCTCCAAGGGCATTAATGTAGAAGACCTCGTTGAGAGAGTCCAAAACGGAGACAAGAAAGCACTTGAAGAGATTCTTGAGATAGTGAAGAAGTCCGCAGTAGAGGAGGATGAAGCAAGCGCCAAGAGTGCAGAGGAGAAGGAATAAGCGCTAGCTGAGCTAGTTGAATGGCATTGCCATCACAGTACTACCAAGACATCTAAGACCATGGAAAAATAAAGGGTTATATCTATAAAACATTCGTTCTCAGTTTTCTGTCTTTAGGTTATTCTTGCACGATACGGTATTATGCCGTCTCTTTTAAGCTTATCTTAGCTGACTATCAGCTAAAAGATAAAAGTTTGCAGTTCAAGAATATTTGCTATATTCTGTGCTAATTTGTATACTAATGCTAAATTTTCATTACTTCACACTATGCTATGTTCTATGTATGCGAGAAGTTAAATGAGCTAGCTGTTAGTTTTTGCATGTTATCGTATGTGAATTAGTGGTGCATAGAGATGTACTGTGTGTCTGTAAAGATAGTTAGAACTATCTATTATGTACTGCGAGAGAAGAGTGCAAGGGGCTGATAGTGCGCTGAGTGTGCACTAGACAATAAAAGTTCGGTTATACTAATATTTTTTACTCTGTTTTATAATTTGCATGGAAAGAGACTTGCACTACCGCCTTGCTAAGAGCGAAGGGTACAGGGCCAGGAGTGCTTATAAGCTCCTAGAAATTATAGAAGAGCATGGCATTCTGCAGGACGTACGATCGGTTATTGACCTGTGTGCTGCGCCGGGGAGCTGGAGCCAAGTGATCAGAGAAAAGCTTCCTTCAGCCAAGCTTCTCGCAGTGGATCTGCAGAACATCGAGCCCATTGAAGATGCAATCATTCTCAAAGGAGACATCACATCCAAAGAGACAATTGATGAGATAAAAAGCGAATTTAAAGGAAAAGTCGATCTCATTCTGTGCGACGGGGCGCCAGAGGTAACGGGTCTGCACGACTTAGACGAGTACTTCCACTCATCGCTAATTAAAGCATCGTGCAACCTCTGTGCATCTTTGCTCTCTCCTGCTGGATGCTTTGTCTCCAAAGTGTTCACAGGAGACTCTCCGGACATTTTAATAGAAGAGCTAAAAGAGTATTTCTCGGAAGTAACTCTCGTCAAGCCAAAGAGCAGCAGAATAAAAAGCAAGGAAGCATTTGCAATATGCAAGAACCTTCATAGGCGCATTTGATCTCTATTTCTGCCCTTTCTCAGCAGCACTGAAAATGCAATATTCGGAGAGTTCCCGAAGTGTATAAACATTTGACTTTTATTTATTCCGACTATTATAGAAAATGGATAAAGAAGCAGTACACGAGTTTTGTAATTTATTGAGCTACAGCGATAGATGTGAGGTATTGTCTCTTCTTCTGCAGTACTCCAACAGCATTGACAAGCTTGCCTTCTTGTTCAACAGGGCGGAAGAGTACAAGCTGGTGCTGAGTTTGTCGCAGAAGAAGTCGAGCGAGTACCTTAGAGCACTCCAAAACAAGCTGTTATATTCGGTTGCTGTGGGGGCTGTCCTAGGCATGTCGTCTGCGATTCTTATTGGTTGTCTTTGAGCTTCTGCAGTGATTTGCTGTTTTTTATAATGCTGATCTTGAGTGTCCAGTCAACAATGCTGTCGATTCTAATAAATATTTCTGTGATTTTTTGGTGCTCAAGGTCTTCCAGGATCCACAGGAGGAAGAGTCTTTTCTCTTCTTTCTGCATTCCCCCCATGAACTCTATTATCAGCTCTGATATGTACATCGACGACCAGTCTTCAATTGTGTTTTTGATGATTCTGATCGATCTCTTGGACAGCTTAATTTCAGCAGGCGAGTTGTTTCTGAACAAAGTGCCGAGGAGAATCTTCTTCATCAGAAGGACCTTTGACGGAATGGCCCAGTCCTCTGTGATCCACTTGAGAACCTCTGCGTATGTGCTCTCTGTGTACTCGCTCAAGTACTTTTTTAAGTTCACCGAGAGGATATCAATGTTCTCCTCGCTCCTCACCCACTCCTCAAAGTTTGCATCGTACTGCTTGTCCATTTCTTTAATGGTGGTGTCTATGTCTTTGACTGTTCTCTTGATGTTCATTTTCTCTCCTGAGTATTTCCATTATTTATCCTTTTGCCGCACTCCATATGGCCATATTTAGAAACCAATATTACTCGATTGAGTATGATTAAAACATTGAAGCACCCATTTTATGTGTCAAAAAACCTGCCATATAGGGTAATCTGTATTTGCGATGTCACATACTTTACCGCCCGGCTGCGCAGATAAGAATTGTTTTATTTTGAAGGGGCTCTTATGCCCCGTGCCCCATTGCGCGTATATAAGAGATTCTTTTTCTCCTGGGCATGGAGCAGCACGATAGATTTGGAAAAAAGATAAGCATACGAGATAGAATTTTCAGAGGCCTGTTTTTACTCTTGGCTGGGTTTATTGTGCTTTCGGTAGCATAGCTATACAATAAATAATATTTATTTTTTATTTTCCCCACAATGCCGTGCGCAAATATTAAACAGACTTTTAAAAAATTATCCAAGGAGACAATGCATGCAAAAGTACTGCCAGTTGTTGGCCCCATTATACTCCCCATACTATTTGGGATGTGTCTCACCTCGCTAAACGTGCTCGGAAACAGAGCTGTTACTTCCCAAGGAAACTCAACTGAGAGCATAGATGAGCTCGTATCTGCTCCATTCTCAAAGCAGAGTGGATGGGAGTTCTTGTCCATTTCCATGTTCATTGGCACTTTCACATTCTCGCTCGCTCTATTCATCATGGGGCTTCTTAAGAAAACACCATACGCCCATTTTAAGTCTCTTTTCACGAGCTCAGCTTTCCTCATTGCTGCGACTAATTTGATCTGCGCATATTCTTCTGCTTTCTCTGTGCTATTTGCAGCTAGGTTCTGCATGGGAGTGGGAACGGGAATAGCATGCGCCCTGGGCCCAGTGTACTACATAAAGCTGCTGGGACCAAAAGCAGGGTCTGTTGTTGCTACACTGCAGGGCCTATTCATTAACCTTGGCATCCTGATTGAAGGAAGAATATCGCACCAGCTGAGCGGACAAGACGACAAAACAGCATCCTACATCTTTTCCATTATCGCAGTGATGTCATTTGTGTCCCTTGTTTTTAACATTGTTTTCACGAAGAACTTGCACGACACCAACCAAAGCAAATTTGAAGACGTGGAGATCATTAGGGCAGTGCGCAGTGGAGTGCCATCTAAGAAAAAAGTGCTGGATAAGAGCCCTGTGCTGATGATTGCTGCGTGCATAATCATGCAGGTGGTGCAGCAGATGACAGGAATTAACCCCATACTGTCGATTCAGTCTGTGGTCTTCAATCCTGCGCTGGACAATACAGCCACTGCGAAGGGCTTCTTTGACTCTGCTGGGTTTATAGGCATGTTCATCTCCATTGGCATTCTGATGGTGAAAAATGACTGTCTGAGCTGGATGGCTCTACTTACGGGCGTAGGCGCGTGTGTTTCTCTTGTCATCGGATGGCTGGGAAGTGGCATTGTTATGTGCTGGGCTGCAGGATTCTATCTTCTCTTCTTCTCCATTGGCTTAGCGAATCTTCCGTGGATGCTTCCCTCTATTCTCCTGAAAGCAGAGAGGAATGTGTCTATGGCTGCTGGCTTAGGCTCTTTGTCAAATGCAGTGGTATCTTGTGCTGCAGTCTTTGGGTACATCAGCGCGTATTCGCTCCTTGGAAAGAGCCTCTTTGGAGTCTTTGCCCTTTTCTGCCTGACGGAGGGAGTGCTGGGCTTCTATCTTCTCGTGCAGACCGCTAGAAATGAGAGATACATCCCAACAGCTGATAACAGCAAGGCCAGCAGACTAATTGCTGCTGGTGAAGACGAAACAGAAATGTAGGAAGACAGGACATAAATAAATAATAACTCACACAAAGCATTTATATTATGTGGCAATGGGATACTTTTTCATGCAGAGTAGGATTATTGATCGATCAAATATGATTTGAGTATTAAAATTATTTTTCGTTCTTTAATATAAGCCAATACGGAAAAATGATGCAGCATTTCTTAATACAGAAGCTAGAACAGGTTTTATAAATAAAAAATTTATCAGCTGCGAATAAAAATGGATAAACCCTTGGGAGACTTTGACCTATACACAAATAGCACAATATACCAGACGGGGCACACCTTGGACCCACAAAACCCTTCAAGAAGAAGGAATACCGTTAAAAATCGCTTTTTCAAGAACAGCGCAACTTTTCTCTACTACTATGCAGCTCCTATTGTTGTGGTGCTTTCAAGCATTTCAATTTTTCTAAGCAATAGATTTATAACTGTTCTAGTAAGTAGAAGAGCATTCAATTACATCTCTCAACGACTAGAGGTAGAGGGAATCTATGGAATTTTCCCTGAAGATACAGAGTCAGGCATTGTCAGCTTAGATTACAAAGTAGGAGTCTACAAGAACATAGGAATGATTTCAGCTGTTCTCCTAGTGCTGCTTGTTTCTTATCTTATCAAAAACAGAAAAAAACTAATGGAATTGTACTTCATTGTTCTCAGCATACTTCCTTTTTCTATGGGGATATTTGCGATGGCTTGTCTAGCCGGAGATTTCGCAACGCGTTTCTATCCTCCCTATCCAGCCAATTATCATCTTAAGATAATATACTTTATAGTAGGTTTGTTCATGGGGCTATACAGCTTTTTGCTTCTTGTATTCTTTAACGAAAGATACAAAAAAACAACAAAAAAGCTGTGGTATGTGATGAACATGAATGTCTGCATTTTCTTGTTTGGAGCACTATGTGACCTGTTTTTAAATTCTATTTATAGAAACAGATCAAGGACTTTGCTATATGTAGGAGGTAGTATTATTGTAGCGCTCAGCTTCTTTATGGACTATAATATATCCATCCATGTAGTGAACAATTGTTTGATCAAATATTTGGTGAGCAATAAGCATCCAGAAGAAGAGGAAGATATCCTACTAGAACCACTGCAAACAGGGAGAGAGAGAATGGCTGCAGAAGAATCTTCTACAGCAGCATCAAATTCACCTTATATTCGATGGGAGAATAAAATGATGCTTAATATGGAAAGTCTTACAAGAGTAAAAGGTGCTGTAGAAACACAAGAGATGGTTAAAAATGTTACTTTCCCAAAGGAATTACACATCGAGCACTTGGCCATAATCATATGGTGCTTTGCATGCTCTTTCCTAAAACAGACGGTATTTATGGCGGACACAATAGTTTCCCCAGAAAACAAGATTGATGCTAATAGCTATCTATACCTTATCTGTCCGATAATCGCTGTAGCACTTTACTATTTGCTTGCTTCTATTACTAAGGCTGTAAGCAAGATATTAGCTGTGGCATATGTTATGCATGCAGTTGGAATTGTTCTCCTATTCATTACCAGTTTTATCGGATGGATGCCCCTCCAGTATCTCTCAATGGGAATATACTTTACGAGTTTTAATTTTGCTATTGCGCTAGTCTCAGGAGTGCTGCCCATAGCCTTGGGATCGAGAACATCTAACACATTTACATTTGCTGTGTATATCTTTTTAACACAGATATTTGATGGCTCTTACCAGCTGACTTCTGTTCTGCCCCAGCTAGAATCGAAATACACAAAATATTTGTCTTTCACTGTGGTGAGCATTCTTTCCTTACTTTTGATCCCAATATACATGAGAATCAGAAAAGCAGAGACTGCCAGAAAAGAAGAAGATGATGATGACGAAAATGCCATTGCCCTCGACACATACATTCCAGCAGTAAAAGTTGACACAGCACCAATGCCACCAGCGCATCAAAGAGGTGTATTGGTTTCTGAGACCTATACCACTAAAGCTTATCCTTACACGATTGATAGTGGGAGCGATGATGAAAATTAATAAATAGCTCTAAGCTTATTCTTTTTTATATGCAATCCACTGCCTGCATAGCTGCTACTATCTTTTATTTATAGACTACCTCAACTCATCTACTATACCTTACTTTTTTCTTATCTTCTGTGCGAATAATTGAGTATCTGTCATAGACAGCTGGGCAATCAATAGAAGTACATATCACAGCTGCTAATCTAGGAGAAAACTAGCAACTTTCCAGAAATTTTTGCAGTAAAAATTTATTCACGTGCTGTCCTGTGGAGTAAATAGCGAGTGATGCAGATGAATGGAAAGTAATTTTATTTTTGCCACAGAAAGAGAGATGCTTATAATGGGAGACATGGACAGAGTGAAAATATACACGCTGTCAGAGCTGGAAAAGAAGGAAAAGCTAGAAATGGTGCTGGCCAATGAGTTTGATATCTTTTCCATGACAGGAGTGGATCCGAAGGACAAAGAGTTTCAAAAAACATGCATAAAAGAAGTCATGAGACAGAACCCGAGCGGATACAACCACAAGTGCAACTGTCCAGTGCAAAAGTTCAAACAGGTTAAATACATCCCTGCTAAAGATGTGATTGCATACAACAGCGGAAAGTGCAGTTTAGACGTTGCACAGATAGGATATCTTGTGCCAAGAAACAGTGCGTTTGGGAAAGAATTCAGAGGCCTTCTTCTGCTGGTCAGACAGATCATCATCTCAAAGAAAGAAACTATCTCTGTGCCATTTGAGTTCTTTACAACTTGGCTTGGGCTGAATGTGTGCATTGTCTGTCTGCTGTACATGGAGAAATACATTTTCTAGCTTCATTGGCTAGGATTGCAAAAATAAAAACAGTGCATTTACTCTTATCTTCTCTCTGCTGAATTCAAGTGAAAGAAAATGTGCCAGAACAGCTGTGTTATTTACTTTTATTGTATTTATAGATAAGCAGATGGATAAAATAGGCAATTTTAACGGTTTTTTCTATTTGAGCATCCCGAGACATCCTTCGTACAGGCCTAGGATTAGCTCGTTTTCTTTGATTGTCTCTGTTCGGCTGTTTATTTCTTCCTGCAGCTTTGCTTTCTGTATCTGCATTTCAGCTAGCTCCACCTCCATCTGGTTTATTTTCTCTTCTGTTGCTGACAGCTCTCTCGCATTTGTAAACATCTTGTTCTCCTCTCTGTTTAGGAGCGTGGTCTGGTCTTCTTTTCTTCTCTTCAGCTCCTGCACATCCTTTGAAAGCAGCGCGTTCTTGCGTCTGCTTATGTTGATGGACTGCTCGAGCACTGATCCATTTTTTGACAGCAGCTCCACCTCATGTGCCAACTTGGACAGCTTTTCTCTAATGGCATGTGCGCCCAGGAGATTCATAAAAGAAAATTTAATGTGCAATAATATTTATTCATTATGCCACGAGAATGAGAGGATATCTAAGATGGCTTATTGCAGTTAAACAGAGATACACAGAGCAATAGACATATAGTACACTGTACAGCAATATATTCTGCCTGTGGTGTATTTTTATTCAAATATCCTGGTGTAAAGAGGTGAGAAAAAGTTTGCACACTTTTTTATTACTCTTGTTGCTCTAAATTCAATAGGTACAGTTCGAAAAAGTGTACATTTTACTCTCTGGATTTATTTATAATTCGAAAATAATTCAAATGCACAGGAGGCAGAACACAGCAGCCAACCAATGGACAAGATAAAATGGATAAAAACTTTCAATGAACAGTGTTTTTATTGTGTTTGTGCTAAACAGATCAGACACAAAGAGAAACCACAGGATCACGCGTTACTTGTTGCTCTTTCAGGCTTTCTCATTATTATCTTCTACCTCGTTTATCTTGATGGGTAAGTCTTTGCCCTCTCTCACTGCCTTGTTGTAGTTGACTCCCAAGTAAATGGTTGCATACAGCCAGACTGAGCTGATCAGGAAAGTAGCTGTGAGTGTAACATTCACTGACTTTCTTATGTCGTTTGTGTTGAAGATGTAGAGCAGAACAATTTGCATAATCGATGCAACTGATTTCCCCAGCTTTCCAAACACCCCGTCGTATATTCCCTTGAATCGAGACCTGTGCTCCTTCGGGATTTTCACTCCCACTGCCTCCTTGCAGATGTCAAAGGCTGCGTACTTCATTATTTTGATCACCATTATCACAATCATACTGATGACTAGCTCTATGGTCTTTCCTTTTGTCAAAGTCCAGTTGATTGTTGACCCAATGGATTTTCCTATTGTGGTAAATACGCTGGTGTCATTGGATACCATCTTGCTGTTCACCCAAATGCATCCGAAGAAAATAGTAGATCCTATCAGAGAGAGCACAGGAGACACCAGACCAAGTGAGAGCCATCCTTTTCTCTGAATGAAAGACTTCATTGGGGACATGAGGACGATTCCTGTCATCAGCCCCACAATGACCTGCTGTGACGCCTTTGTCTTCATGGTTATGCTTTCCTTTGGCTGATTCATTGCCTCTGCGTACCCAGTGATTGTCATGTTCCCTGCTCCCTCTGTTATGTTGGTTACCATTCCGTATGCCAGCACAGAGAGCGAAAGAGCCAGGATGATTTGGTTTGAGAAGGCAGCGACAATTCCTGCGATCATTCCCACTTTTGTCTTTGTTTTCTTGGCTGACACGGGGTTAGTGGCAATGTATACGGGATACGGAATGACCTTGTCCATGAGATACTTGTACACAAAGTAGTTGACAGCACAGAGGAAGCCCAACAGAAGGAGGAAGTATCTGTAGAAGTTGATGATTATGTCCTTGTTTGACTTTGCGAAGTACGAGACTGTGAGGCCCATGAGCCCAGAGAGCATCAGTGCAATGTTCGCGCATATCAAGAAAAGAGGATAGAAACGAAGGGCTTGCTTCAGCAGACAAATCTCATTCACGCACCCGAAGAAAAGGAGAGAAAGCACAAAGCTCCCCCACATTTCAGCTGATACGTAGAAGAATGAGCACGTCCAGAAGTTGACAAGATACAGCATCCCTTCCAAAAACTGGAGGCCTCTTACGAACATCTTCCCGTCTGAAAACAAGTCAGAAACTAGGAACTTGTACGGCTCTATTGTTTCTGCTATTGGGAAAATAACAAGAGAGTAAATAACAAAGTATATACCGAATCCAATCTGTGCGCCCAGCATGATGCTTCGCATTTTGACGCCCTTGGACATGAGGTACTGGAACATAATGCCGAATGCTATGGTGAAGAAAAGCACGGCTGTTGTTTTGAGATAGCTGATGGAGGTTGGCAGCATTTTTCCGATAATTAGCGTATCTTTTGCATCTCTCAGCGTAGAGTATATAAAAGATATGATAAAACCAAGTGTTGCCAAACAAAAGAACTTTGGATACTCCACCCTCAAAACTCTGAAGAAGGTGGAGCACTCTTCGTTTGCTCTTTTTTCGTGCTCTTCCTCTGTGGGAAGTGACTTTCTTTGGTAGTCCTCTGCTACTCTATTTTCATTCATACGGAGAACATGCAAATTGCTTTTATAGCTCGCAATAGCCGGGGTATGGATTATTTTGATAACCAATCAGAAAGATTGGCTTGTTTTTATTAATTAAAATTGATAATAGCAGCCCCGTGCTGTAGTGAATAAAAAAGAATTTGAAGCTGCAATTTTACCCAGATGGTTTAGATGGTGATTCTATGGTATTCTCTTCTAGATCTATCATTTACTGTAGGAGATAGTGTGAATGATAATAATCACTCGCTTCGCTAATGGCAATTCTATTTTTCTACATTTTTGTTTCTTTTTTGGAATGCATCACCAATTCCAGCTCGAGTACTATTGCTGATAAAAATAAACATGTATTTATGTTGTACATACTATGCTATTTACTAAGAATTCGTGTTCTGATTTAGATTAAAGCAGGCTTTGGGAGAGCATTCAATAGATTGCAATTAAATTCTTCTTT
Source organism: Nematocida minor (assembly GCF_024244105.1). NCBI lineage: Eukaryota > Fungi > Microsporidia > Nematocida > Nematocida minor. The sequence continues at coordinate 79,578 of NW_026250392.1, read as the reverse complement.
GGCTTCACAGAAAAACAACTGTAATAAAAATAAGAGATCTTTTGTCTAGTGAATTTATTGTTGGCAAACAGAGAAATAGCACTGCTCTTTCTTTATACTGCTGTGCTCTCTTTTTTTCTTCTGTAGACACAGTATACATAGTAAGCGAGAAGAGAAATAAATAGCAGAGCCAGTGTGGTGATGGATATAGACAGGAAGACAATCACTCTTCTTGCTTTGTAGTTTCTGGTCATGCTTTTTATTCTTTGTTTCATGCTCTTTTTTTCTATCTCTTTTCTGATTTTACATGCTAGAACAGTGCGGCGCCTGTTGAATATCTGTTCTTTTGAAGACTTCTTCTTGATCTTTTCTTTCTTTTTTCTTGCCTCCATCCTTATGTTCTCTTCATAGGAGTCGAAGACATTCTGGCAGTCTTCCATGTGGTGTATTTTGTATGCATAGTTTGATATCTCGTCATCTAAGAACCGAACGATGAGATTGTCCAGAATGTAGTCCCCGTACACTGAATCAAAGAGGTGGCGGTCGTACTCGCGCATGTATCTGTACCAGTAGTAGTAGGTGTAGAACTCAGAGATGAGCTCTTTGTTCTTTTTGCTGCTTATGTTGAACTTGTGTGATTTGACTGCTTTCATGATCTTGTCTATTCTTTCGCTCACAACTTCAATAAGATGGCAGTCACTCGTCCTGTAGATGTTCTGTAAAAAGTCTATGGAAGCATCTAAGTCATTGTTCTTCTCTATTTTGGTTCGGTATGTTTCTCTTAATATATACTCTATCTCTTTTATATTTATGCAGTTTATCATGTGCATTTGGTTGTACTTCTCTCTCTGCCTCATCACAAGGTTTAGCACTCTTTGGTTTCTGGCTTTGTGTTCTTTTGATTCTGTGTTTTTCTGTATTGTTTGAAAGTAGCTTATGAAAGAGAAGAGACGGCTTATATGAACGGACAGATAAAACATAAGGTCCTGCAGAAGTTCATCGATGTTTGGGCTCTTTGCTTTTATCTGGTCTTTTATCATTATTTTCCAGAACTGGGCTATTTCTCTGACACTGACTGCTTTTCTGTACTGCATGGTCTTTCTGAACGCCTCCATCATGTGGGGCTCTATGTGCGAGGGCTTTAGCTTGATGAATTGGTCTATTTGTCCGTTCACTATTTCAATCATAATTTTATTTATGCAGTTAATCATTATATCTTCTTTTTCAGGCGAAGTTGATGGTTTCTTCTCGAATAGCTCAGCATAGAGTTTGCACAGACGATGGTACGCACTGGTTTTCTTTATTGCGTGCACAGCCAAAGGGTCTATCATAACTGGATTCTTACTGTACGCGTCCATAGAAGGATAGAATCATTAAAAAAGTAAAATTATAATATTTTGGAAAATATTTGGCAGAAGCTGTTGGAGGGACAGTCCGAGCATATGCGATATTTACAGAACTTACCATCCTCTAAATTCTAAAGGTCTTCTACTGCTGACAAACATGGATATCTGTAGAGATATAGCCTAAAAACAGCAAAAACTGTTTGTTGTTTTGATCTTGCCAAACATAATTTTGTTTGGGATATATTGCACCACTAAGATACCATCTTCTAGATATCTAATCTAAACATGCAATTGCTTACTTAATGGTAGATGATTGCTTGGTGTTTGCTATGATAACAAATACTAAACTGATCTCACCAGTATCTCAAACCACTTGAAGTTGTATTCAATGAGTCATCCAATACCCTTTGTGGTTTCGAAGAAAAAACAGCTCTATTTATCTTAAAATTTTTGGCTCTGCATCTGCAGTCAAAGATGGATAAATAATGAGCAAATAATTTACTCTAATGGCACACAATAGCAATCTAACATTAACTTGTTTATTCTGTTTTCTTTTGTGTAAGATGTGGGAACGCTATCAGCGCATCTGCACTTCCTGTTGTTTCGTGCGTGAGGTTAATAACTGCAGAAAGAGCCAGGGAGAGCTGTTTTCTGATTATTCCAGCACCTGGTGCTCTTTTCAGCAATTCTTTCAAAAATAAGAGAGATCTTTCAACCATCCCATCAGACATAGCTGACATGATAACGGGAATGCTCTGCGGTATCATCTCCAGAGGGAAGTATCGGCCAAGAATCACAGGATCACCAGTGGATATAGCCAGACGCATAAGCATCGCATTCTGCAGCTGCGTTGCTCCAATGGCTCCTGACAAAGCATCTCCTTCATTCACGATTTTTTTTTCTATTTCTTCCGGAGTTTCTTTCTTCCACATTCCTGCAGGATTTACTCCTCCTGCCTGGTCTGTGAACATTAGCACTCCAGTCTCTGTGCACACTCCCACTGCCTCTCTGAATGTGCCCACTTCTATGAATATATATCCGCTCGATTTCACCATATTTTCAACGACTTTCCATCTTTCAATCTCCTGCGACTGGTGGAATATGGCTGCATACATCGACTCCCTGGATCCTGCAATTCTGTCTGGTCTGAGCACCTTGTAGGTTACAATCAGCTCGCCTTCTTGTGTGTGCACTAGCCCAAGCGGCAGAGATCTTCCCATTCCATTTCCGTACGCTGATAGCACTCTGTACTCTCCGATTTCTTCCATTTCCTGGTTGTATGCGTATACTACTCCACTTTCTCCAAGACACGACACCTTTACTCCCTCTCGTGTTTCTGAGATATCTGCCATAACGAACTGCTCTACGCCATCTTTTCCAGACACAGAGGAGGGCGAGAATGTTGTGAGTCCCTGCATTGTAGCCAGCAGGACACTTGTTCCTACTATTTTCACAGCAAGTGGCATATCTATTTCATACTCCTGGATCATTTTGCTTCTTTTGAGATCGTACATCTTCATAATCCCAGGGCCTGCAACGACTAGAAGGTCTTCGTCTGCATCTCCCTTCATGATTCGCATCTCTGTGCTTATTTGCTTGACTATTTCTCCCGTTGCTTTGTGCACTTTGCACTCTCCTCCAGAAGAAAGAGAGACAAATCCTCTTTTAATCGGAACTATGCAGGCTATTGCTGCATTGTGCTCTGAAATCTTTTGGATGCATGTAGCTGATCCTTTGTCCCACATAAAGATGTCTCCTGCTTCCGTTCCCGATACGATGCATGGGCCTATGTCCTTTGCCACCATCTGAGACGAAGAGTCTTGCTCGTTGAACAGCAAAGTGTTGGTTTTCCACTCCCACACGACAGAGCCATTTCCTGAAAGAACTATCCAGTCGTCCTCCTCCACGAATTTGGCATGGGTTATTCCTTCAGAGACAAATATTTTCTTAATTGGCTCCTTGCTCTCTGATGTTGTGCTGTATAGCATTATGTTGTGGCTCGTATCTATGACAACTGCCATATCTCCGAAAGTGGAAATATCTGCGCCCAGAAGATTGTGCATAGTAAACTTTCTGTGGACAGGAGTCCACTCATCTTTTTCCAGACAGATGAATTTGCTTATTTCACCGCTGGCCCATACTGCGTACAGCTCTCCGTCTATTTTACGCGCTGCCACTGTGTACGACTTGTTCCTCGCGACTTTAATTGAAACATTTTCTTTTTCTCTGTACTCTCTTAGAGACCCGTCTTTTGATCCTGTAATAAGCCCTTCTTTTGTCCCGTTCATCAGGATGATGCTGTCTTGGTGGCCTGTGATGTGTTTGTCTTTTTTGAATGTGAAGAATCCGTTGTCTTCTGGGATCCATATCTGGAGATACCCCATAAAGTCCAAAAACACTCTCTTTTCTTTTGCATAGGCTGCCTTGCACTCTTTTGCGTGCATTCTTCCGACCTCTACATTGTAGGAGAGATTGTATAAGTATACTTTGCTGCTCTCGTCAAGAGCCAGGAGGAATCCGCTGTCAACTGAAATGCTTTTTATGTTCCCCTCTGTTTCCAATTTCAAGATGCTTGATGTTCCGCTGCGTATTTTCATCTTTTTTACAATACGCCCTACACCCACAAACAGCTCCCCTGTTTCTTCGCTGTATGCAGAAATGGTAGCTGTCGATGACCCGTAGACACAGTTTAATGTAAGACCACTCATTAAAAATTTTCAGAAAATCCAAACAGAAAAACAGATTCTGCAAATGCAAAAATAACGCACTATCAAAATTCCTTAGAACCACTGATTTCTCAGTGCTACATCTAGAACAGCTAACTAACTTATTCGGCAGTGATAGAATTGCATTGAAAATATAGGATAACTATGATTGGCATAAAAATTGCTAATATACACTGAGTGAATAGTAAATATTTGAGCTAAAGAAGCTTGAACAGACTGAAACTAAATTAAACAGTAGAGAGACTAGCCAGCAGTATGCCATAACATTAGCAAACATTTAGTAGTACGACGGATAAGAATAGATCTTCTTTTATTTAACAATGTCTTATATTCTATACTCATTGTATGTCATTTCAGCCTGCAGCTCTTCCAAAGACTTCTTTTTCACAGGCTCATGCTTCTTAATCATTGCCAGACTGTTTGCTACACTCAGCATTTCCTCTATCTTTAGCATTCCCTTCTTCTCTTCTCCTTTCTCCAGCCCAATGTACTCTTTGCGCTCAGAGTCTATATACCCTGCAATAGTTCCCTCTGCAATGGCTTTCTGAAGGAGGAATGACGCGCTCTCCTCTGATACTCCCAGCATCTCTCCAACTGAGCTCAGGTATATCTTCGTGTACACTACGCCAATTCTCCTAACTTGTTCCTTCTGCACTGCTGTTTCTAGCCGAATGACAGAGTGGTACAGTCCATCCATTCGCAGCATATCCTCTACCTCTCCCACAGCCTCGTGAAACTTTTCCAGTGAGCACGACTTTATTGCTAGAAGAATTTTCTGGTAGTTTATCAGTCTGGGGTTGTTCATAAAGAACTCTCTGTTGGGATGCTTGCCCTGGTGCAAGGATGCCACCACCTGCACCTTTCTGCACTCTTCTGTAAAGAGAGTGTCCGTGCTTTTTACGATCGCTTTGTTGATTGCCTCTTCTGCTGCTCTGAATTCTTCGGCCATGAGGTATATAACACTCGCTAGATAGTAGAAAACCGAGGACTGTCCTACATCTGCTTCGTCTGGCAGCTTGATTCCCTTTAGGAATGTGTATGCCTCGTCGTACAGCTCTTTCTTCTGAAGATCCATCAAAATGCTATTTATTATCACAGTGGTTGTCTCTGTGTTCTGGTACTCTCGAGCCTCTGCAAGACCCAGCAGATACTCCGATAGAATGTTCTTTTTAAGCTGGCTTGCTGATATTCTTGCTGTTGTCCACAGGCCTGCAAGAACCCCGTCGAGAATTCTTGTTGGCTCTCTTGAGATCTCTTCAATGTTTTTCATGGAGGTGCTAAATGACTCTTCATACTGCTCTTTGTATGCGTATGACATGCTGATGAACAGCTGCAGAAGATATCTCGCTGGGCCTGTGGAGTTGTTCTCTAAATTGGCTAAAAGCGACTCAGTGTCTACTTCTGAGATGATGTCGTATGTATTTCTAAGAGCATCTTTTGTGCTTTTCAAAGTGGCTTTTTGTATGTGTTCTATGCTCTCATTTACTTTGTCCATTAAACAACAAAAAATTAGCAAATTAAAATAAATAGTAGTGTTTCCATTCTGTGCGCCCAAAGACTAAAAGAGGTGATGGCCTTCTGTAGAGTTGGTTCTTGCATCTTCTTTGTGCTACAAATGCATTTTTATATGGTAATGTGATAACAATCCATAGAACAGTATTTATTTCCTCTTGCATAGTTCTATCTGGTTTAGAAAAGAGCAGTAGAAAATACAGATCCAATCACATTCAATTATATACTGCTCTTGCTGTAAGTGTAAAAATAGTCTAAAATGTTTGGTTAGGTACAGTTTAGATTGTTATTTATTTTTGGGTGTATTTTTTCTTCTTTTGGTAGATATTTATCCTTCTGCAAACTTGATAGAGGGCTTGCAGATTAATTTATTCATTTGGCATCTATTTTTACAATAATGTTTTATTATTGGTTTGTACAGTGGCGTATCATATGAAAGATTCGATGCTTACAGGGGCTGCTATGGACGAAGAAAGAAGAAACTCACTGAAACAAATAGCAATTAAGCTCGTGGAGAATAACAAAGGCATTCTTGCGATAGACGAGAGCCCCAAGTCAATGGAGAACAAGTTTGCATCTGTGGGCATAGATAACACGCCCGAGAACAGAAGAAGGTACAGAGAAATGCTGCTCACTGGGCCGTCCAAAATAGGAGAGTATCTAGGAGGCGTGATACTGAATGAAGAAACTTTTTTTCAGAAAGACGCCAAAGGTGTTTCTTTTGTTGAGCACATGAAAAAAGCTGGAATATGTGTGGGAGTTAAGCTAGACAAGGGACTCCTTCCCCTAAACCAGAGCACAGAGAAGGAGAAAATGAGCACGGGCCTCGATGATCTAAAAGAAAGGTGCAGCAGGTACAAAGAAGGCGGGGCATCGTTTGCCAAATGGAGATCTGTCTTTTCAATTAGCAACGGTCTTCCAACAGACGAGTGCATAAATAAAAACTGCGAAATACTCTCCGAGTATGCGCTGATCTGCCAAAACAACGGTCTTGTTCCGGTAGTTGAGCCTGAAGTGCTCTTTGACGGGTCATACGATGCTTCCCAGTGCGAAGTAGTCACTGCTTCTGTTATCTCTTGTCTGTTCTACCACATAAATAAGAAGGGCCTATACATTCCTGGGATAATTCTCAAGACAGGATTTGTTACTTCTGGCCCAAATGGCAAGGCGCAGTCTTTGAGCGAAGTTGCTGAGGGCACTCTGACTGCTTTTATGTCTTCTGTTCCCCCGAGCATTCCGGGCGTGGTGTTTCTGAGCGGAGGACATCCTGAGGATATTTCTGTGAAGTATTTAAAAGAAGCAAATGCGATTAAAAGAACCTGCAATGCGCCATGGAGCATTTCCTACTCTTTTGGAAGGGCACTGCAGGACAGTGTGCTGGAGCTGTGGGGGAATAAAGACGAGAATAAAGAAAAGGCACAAAAACTGCTGGAGGAAAGAGCTCGCATTTGCTCAGAGGCTGTGAAGGGCTAGAAATAAAAGTGTGATGTTCGTATTTTCTTCTGTCTCTTTAAGTGATATCTGCGTTCTTTTTAACGTACGTGTCTCTGACTCTTTTTGTTAGCTCTTGGGAGCGGTGCAGAGTTAATATAAAATTTATTAAAATCTTCTTGTTGGGCGTATAGTACAAATCTTACACAGTTTTTATTCTTGTGAATTGTCGCTAAGTGCGGATTAATTTTCTCTTTAATTTATGTGCAACCTTTTTAAGCTGTGCCTGCAGAAACTGTTTAGATCTTTTTCTTTTTCAGGAGGGCGCGCTGGAAGTGTCTGAGAAAGGACAAAATATTCTGATTTACAGAATTGAATTTTTTAGTGTTAGTATTTGCATGGTTGGTAAGTATACGGTCACAGAGCAAATAGGAAAGGGCGCTACCTCCGTGGTCTACGAAGGGACCAACAACAAAACCAGAGAAAAGGTGGCAATAAAGGTAATTGACTCCAGGAACACAAGAAACCTCCACCTGGCCGCGAATGAAATAAGAGTTCTGCAGAGGCTGGACCACCCCAACATTATAAAAATATTGGAGACCGTGGAAACAGAGACGCAGACGCTTATTGTTTTGGAAAAGTGCAAATTCTCTCTTTCTTCGGTGGCTAAATCAGGTGCTCTTCCCTACAAAACTGTTCTAAGGATATTCCGAGACATTCTCGTGGGTATGCGGTACCTGCACACGAACGGAGTCATACACAGAGACATAAAGCTGGGGAATGTGATGATAAGCGAAAGCAACGACCTGAAAATAATCGACTTTGGTCTTTCCAAGGACACTTTATTCAGCACGCCAAAAACATTCTGCGGCACCCCGGACTTCATAAGCCCTGAAATGATGGGGAGAATGCCGTATACAAAAAAAACAGATATCTACAGTGCAGGAATGCTGGTTTACTTCCTTATATTCAGATGCGACTACAGCAAGAGCAGAATGGAAAGCGGGAAAAGATCAGAGCAGTACGGCGCACTCGTCAGTCTGCTGGAGAAGATGCTGGAAAAAGACCCGAGTAAAAGAATATCCGCAGAAGAAGCCCTGACAAATCCGATATTCAGCTCATTTTTTCCCCAGCTCATACCAATAGAGGGAATAAAAAGCTTCCAAATAACAACGAAGCTTGGGAGAATTGAATACTCGGATGAAAAAGTTGCAATGACAGCAAAAAACGTCAGCTTTGCAATAAGATCAGGCATGGGCGGGGTGTACCAGATGGACAAAAGGACAGCACAGGAGGTGTACATACCCTTCTCGGCAACAGATACAAAAACACTGAAGCTTGTCGGGTTCTGCTACTCCATTCTCGGCCTTGTAAAAAAAAGAACGCCTGTTGTTATCATTCTTACCGACAAAGGAAAGTTTTTCAAAATGCTGAAAGATACAGTTTATGTCTACATTGTAGATGAGTTTTATATTCTCTGGCAGAACGGAGAGATGTCTGCCAAGAACCTGAAGAGCAAAGAGAGGGTGCAAGCTACTGGCGTAAGCAAAGAAGAGATGGAATCTCTTATATACGAGTCCATACGCGCCCTGCGTGATGAAAGCACGCAGAAAAGACCGATAACAATAGACAAAAGAACGTTTAAAAAAGGAAGTCTGCAGCACAGCACATACCCGTCCATGGGGCTGTCTCTTGAGTCTGCTACATTGGCCAGCTTAGCCCCTGGGTCTCTGCTGAAAGAAAAGTCTGAGTACTGCCCGATATTCATAAGACAGGGAGTCATACTCAGACTAGAACCGTATCTCTACTTTTTGTTCTTGTTTTCTGGAGGCTGTTTTATCCTTAATTTGCACACAGAGGTCCTGGTAAGCTTTTCAGACGGTCTTCCGAAACAAGTCCACCAAATCAGCTCCAGCACTGACCGAGAAATGCTCCAGAACATTTTATTATTTGGCGCAGTGCTGAGCAGAAGTTCGAGGAGAGTGTAAGAAAGTATGACGTATAGAGAGCATTCTGTGAATATTATACGGGCAATGAGTTGATGCTGCTCTTTGTTCTGCACCCAGCTCTTCTTTTGGAGCGTTCATGGCTTTTGCATTGTAGATCGCTAGATGAAATTAAACACCACAATAAAAATAGATAATTACCATACATGGGCTTTTAACTATATGAGAATTTCTGAGCGTAGTTTTTAAGCTATTCTTGTGCTAATATATTTACTCTTCTGTTCACTACCTTCTCTAAAAGTAGAATAAACAGCAGCAAGAAACTGTACACTGTTCCAGCTCTTACTCTAGGCAGTGATATTCAGCTAAATTTGCAGAAAAACAAAACAGTACTTGAAAAATAGAAAGCTTTCTTATTTGCAGAGTAAGTATAAAGTTTAAATTTTATTCTACATTTTAAATTTAGTTGAAAGTGCAGCATGGCCTACACCTAATGTTTTGCAGTTATACCGTGCATGTGCTACTATGTAAATTAGCTGCTATTTAGGTAGTCTATATCTCAAATCTGGACATGACAGAAAAGATTCCTGCACAGGCAAACATCGAGCTGCCTAGGTATGCATACACATTGAACCGCGCCTGCGGAATGAGCTTGTTTCTTCTGGATATAAAGTCAATTATTGCATGGGCTGCTGCTGAAACTCCGCTAATATACGACATTATGCTCAAAATGTTCCTATCTGCCTCTCTGTTTATTCCGTTGTACGATATGTACAGCGTGATGTTTGTTCCCAAAAACGAGAGAAGATATGCTAGATACCCGCCAACAATGTTTTTTGTTGTTTTTAAGGCGTATATTCCCGATATCTGCAGGATCCATGACACACCCATAAGTATTTCTGAGCTTCTCTGCGACCTGCTAGTATATATTACGAGGGGAAGAGCAAGCGCCACAGCCAGCACTCTGGCAAATCCTTCTAAATACCCGTGCACCGGCTTATTTCTGTCTTTCTTTGGCTGGATTTTTATCGATGAGCTGAACACCTGAAGCGCTCTTACAAGCCCATACGAAATGTAGTAGAAGAGGCCTGAAATGCGGTCTAGAACCTTGCGGATTACTCCGTCGTGGTAGCTGATGTTTCCTGTTCTTTCGATCAGTATTAAATCTATGTATATGCGAAAGCACACGCTGAGCGTGAATGCTCCTGTGTATGAAAGTATCTTCGACACAAGGTTGTATGTAATTCGAATGCTCTGGGAGCTGTTTGTTGCTTCTTCTGCAAGGTTTTTGTCCTGGCATATGCCCAGTATGCAAAAAAGCACCATCACCTGCGAGATAATGGTTAGGTACACGGAGGGCACACTGCTGCCCGAGATATAGTACATGTTCTGGGAGATGAAGCTAGAAAGTATGCCCGTTATCTTTCTTATTGTGCTGTATCTTACGCTCATCGTTTGGTCATTTTCTGAGTAGAATCTTTTGTCCACCACAAGCGTGCTGTTTCGGTACGCCATCAGAATTTCAATCAAAACGGTAAAAACAACGGACTTTTTCCTCATCTTCAGGAGAAAGAGATATGCTGCTATCTCCGAGACAACAGAGCTGATGATCGTAGATAGAAGGCCTATTTTGGCAACAATCCACGACAGAATCAGCGAAAAAAGAAGCATGGAGTAGAGCCACCACGGAATGATTCGGTCGGCTATGTCCTTTGTTGTAAAGCGCTTCTCTTCCACAAGAAACACGGAGATAAAAGGAGAAATAGGACGGAAGTTTCTTCCAATAATGAGCAGTGTTTGAAGCATATTAAAAAAATATTTTATCGAGTTCTCCAAAGATGAATGAAGCAGTAACATCTCGCACAAAATATCTGGAAGTCTCGCAGGAGCTCAGAAACAGAATAGTGAACATATACACGGCAAGCATGGAGCATAAAAGAAAGGCAGAAGAGCAAACGGTCCCTCTAGTCGAAGAAATAGACTACAAAGGGATATCGCAGGATCTGGGCATGATTGGAGTGTGCACAGACGAAGTAAAGTACAAAATACAAGATAAGCTGGCGCATTTGGAAGAGATAAGAGACTATGTAAAGGAAGTAACGACCGATGAAAAAGACCAGAGGAAAGCATACCTGTCAGACATCATTAAAAGAGAGATAGCGCAGGCAGAAGACCAGCTGAGTGTCTTGGAAGAGAAAATGCGCTCTCTGATATCAAGAGGAAACGAGAACGTCCTCCAAACTATACAAACAGCAATCAATAGATTGTCTAAGAAGATGGAGCACATGTAGCCATATTAGACGCACAGTATATAGCAGAATTAGGCTAAATAAAAAGAATAATTCTTAGGATTACTATTTCTCTTTCCAATTGCAATTATGCACAGTATATTAAATCATGCTAATTAAAAAATAAAATAGTTCAACCATCTACGAGAAAATAAGACACAGATCTATCTACAGAGCCAATTCTCATCCACACTACCAACACAGTATAAATACTCCAGGGATGCTATTAGTATATCCCGTTGTAGCTGGTAGTTTATGGCCAGGTAGAGTGCATTATTACCATGCCTAGACAAGCATAGAATTGCATTATTTCTGATAGAGTATGAGGTGGACTGGTCTAGTGGTTATGATTCTCGCTTAGGGTGCGGGAGGTGCCGGGTTCGATTCCCGGGTTCGCCCTCTTTTTATCCCCCCGGAGGACAAACTAAAATGAAAAATTCTCTTTTGGGGTTTCTGGTGCACGGCGGGGCAGGGTCATGCTCTGCTGCCCAAATAAAAAGGATGAAATATGCACTAAGAAAGATCCTTGCAGAAAGCTCTTCGCTGGATGAGCACGCTTTGTCTTTGGAGAGATCGCCTCTTTTTAACTGCGGCGTAGGAAGCAATAGAACAGTTGCAAACTCTGTTGAAAATGAGTGCTGTTTGATGGACAGTGCTGGGGCCTTTGCGTCAGTCTGTATGATCCCCGAGAATATTTCACCATACAAAGCGCTTAGTAAGTATGTGCAGGTGGAAAGAGACCCAGGCCTAGTTAAGCCAATTAGCGTGGTATATTCGCAAGGACTGTGCAGCGAGAGAATTAGAGAAGATGAAAATAAAATTACGGAGCACGAGGCAGGAGATACAGTGGGAATAGCTGAAATTAAAAGCAGCACCATTACAGCTGTATCAAGCAGCGGAGGACCAAAGAAAAAATATCCGGGAAGAATTGGCCCCTGTTCTGTCTACGGCGCAAATACTTTCGTGTCTCGAGATGCCTGTGTGCTTATCTCGGGAACAGGCGAGTCACTCATGCGGAGCCATTTGGCGCAGAGAATACACAGGAAAATAGAAAGCATGCACTTTGAAGAAGTCAGAGCAGAAATAGAAGAGTTCATGAAGGAAGAGAAATCTTTTCCATACATCGGCGGAGTGGGAGTGTGCAGAAAAACAGCTAACACACTTTTTATTGTACACTTTCAATCAGCTGCCTCTTTTGTCTACGGATACAATTTTGGAGGCCTTCTAAAGGTCATTTCACACATACAGCCCGAAGGATGCGTGACTGTGAATGTAGAGAGAGTTGATGTAGAATAGGTATCTGATTAGTGCAGAAGAGTGGTGATGTATAGATAGATACAGTTTCGAAGAGAATAATGAATATAGCCCAGAGTACGGTAAAGCTTTGGAGATACTAATGATTTAAAAAATAGTTAAGTCAAGCACAAACAAAATATGCAGGAGCAATGGATGTGCGATTAATAAAGATACTTTTGCTAATGTTCTATCATTAATTGAACACTGATTAAATCTCAAGTGCACTATCCTGCCATTGGACACGTCATAAACAGCTAATTAAGTGCTTTAAAGACTAATTAAAGCTTCTTAAAAGTGTCAGCTAGGCAATCTAAATTAAAAGCAAACTATTTAAAGAGTTTAAATTTAAAGATACAAAAGTTGCAAGATGAATAGCTCCACCGATGCAATAGATATAGTCACAGATAGCGACAACCAAGAAAGAAACACTGAAAAGAAAAGATCAATGTTTAGCAGGTCTAAGCATTACATCTTCATAGGACTGTTCGGAGCTCTCAATCTCCTCATAAGCAGCCCTGTCCAGCTCATCGAAGTGTTCAATGAGAAACTAAGAGTAGCAGCATACCTAAAGAATTCACTGGAGTACTCAGAGTGTATGGGCCCTAGATCAGATAACTACAACTCCACAGCCTCTCTATTCTGCTGGGATAAATACTTGGACAAGACAAGCGAGTTCTCCTACAAAATGATAGATGACTATGAAAAAACTCTGTGGCTCACTTCCAGTAGTAGCAGCCGAGAGCTAACAGATATCCTGTTCAGGCTGAACGGCATAGGAACATCGCTGATTTTCATGGGGGGACTGCTAGGGTACTTTTTGTGCCTGGTGTTCTCAAAAGTTTTTAAGAAACATCCAAAGTGTGTTAACACTGCATTTGCCGCATCCATTGCAGCTGCAAGTGCGGCTATTTTCTTTTACAGCAGCACTATAATGGATAGTAGGGTGAATAGGAGCGAGATAGAAAGTGCGCTTTCTTTTCTGATTTATTTGCGTGGGTTACTCGGAATGAACATTTCCTTTTTCAGCTACTACATAAGCATTAACTCCAGCAAAATATTCGGAAAAGGAAAAAGTAAAAACACCAGGATCGCGCAGTTTGGAGCAGTTCAGACGATCTCTGGGTCTCTAGCCTTCACCGTTCCTATACTTTTCAACTGGATCTATTTTAACGGCAGCTGGCTAGCATTTAACGCATTCACTTTGTCTATGTTTGGGCTGTCGCTTGTGATAGTATTATTGCTAAACTATTTACTTGCCATAAAAAGCAGTGAACAAGAGCACAATTACGAGCTGCAGAATATGCTCTCAGTGGAAGATGAGAAGAAAGTAGAAGTTGTTTGTAGAGAAAGTACATCAGATCTATTCAATGGAGAAGAGGAGGTTAAACCTAGATTATCGCATCGTATCTTGAGTAGTCTGAAGAAAAATGTAGGAAGATTTTTTAAGTGGTATCCTGTTATTCTGGTATTTTATCCTGTTTTGTTTTTCATGACAGGAGCCAACTTGTTTTTATACCACAAGGATGTTATTCTTCATTCAACAGCAGGAATAGCTTCTGCAGTCTTTCTCTCTTCACCGCTCATGGGAGGAGTTCTTATGCTCACTGTGTTTACGAAAATGAAACAAGGAAAGCTGGCTGTGTATGGATTTGGTGTAACCACCATTCTTGAGATCTTTTTTTATCTTGTGAACCAGAGCATACTCTCTGAAGGCATAACGAGCACCTTATCAGTTGCAGTCTCATCGCTAATTCTTATCTGTATAAACTGCACCCTTGCTCCTCTTCTAGGCACTCTTCCTTTTTACATCAGACACGACTCACCAAGTGTAATAGCTATATATGGACTTATGATGCAGCTATCCAATCTGCTGTGCTACATTGCTCTGTCTCACCTATACTCCGCTGTGCAATTTAACTTTGTGTTGCTGTCTGTGGTTTGCTGTGGGCTAGGCGTCTTGAGCAAGAGGTGGCTGTTTAAAGAGTACAAAGAGCGAAGTTTGGAGTGAATAAAAAACCATTTATAAAGTGTAGAGTATGTAGAGAATAATAATATTTTGTGCTAAATGTAAATAATTTTAAATAAATAAAACATATCGGCTGCAGAGCTGTAAAAGCTACGAGAAAAGATATTCTCGGGCTATTATCTACACTCCAGTGATTTTACGCTGTTCAGATGGCAATTAATAAGGCCTCTGGCTTTCTACTGATCAAGAACTATTGAGAGATCCATTCTGTCGTTGCGGTTGGAAAGTAATTTATCGCAGTGTCCAAGTAATACTTAGATACATAATCACAAAGACATTCTTGATAAAGATTTGATGCAATATTTCATCAATTAGTTGCTAGAGAAAAGTATAAGTAAAATAATTTTTATTTTTCACATGAATATGGCAGTAACAAGAAAGAAGATATACAAGGTTCAGGTGTTTATAATGTTTTGGGCTCTTATGATAGGATTATCTGAGATTAGCCCCAATAAAGTAGCAGTAAACTGTTCACAGGAGCCCGTTAAATTTAGCATAAAAAGAAGATATCCAAGCAGTAAGTTTGGTATTGATGAATATAAAAGCGGGCTGCGCGTTGGCAATGTGTCAGAGAAAGTAGAGCTATTTGAGAGGTTTATAAGCCGAGACAAAGGCTTGGCTGATAAAGAGAGCAATCCTTCAAAAGTACAACGGAATTCTATTCTCTTTCCAAAAGAATCAACCTTTTCGAGGATACAAAGGGAATTTGACCCTCCTTCTAGTGAACATAAATCTCGTGGTTTTGTAGATGCCATAGTACACCCTGATAAATCTTATGAAATTATAGAAGCCGGCCCTCTTGATGATAGGGGAGAAAGTGAATATTACTTTTCAACAAAGTTTAGGGCTTCTACCAGTGATGATCATGCACCCCAAAGACTTGCAGACTATATAGAATATCCTGATGGTCCTTCTCAAGTTGCACAAACCAATTCTGGTAGTGACAGCAGAAATGAAGTATACGCTGATAGCAGACTTAGCAGATCGTATGAGGACTTAAGCGCAACGAACGCCAATCCTGAACAAAACAAGAACGACTCTCAATCCAGATATCTTAGCTATAATTCTTTGAACACCATACATGAGAAAATATCCGAGTATAACCATACATTAGATAGCGCAAATGCCATCTTGGAAGATCTAGATAATGCTTTAGGTGTCGATACAGACAATCGTACTGCTGCGTCTTCTATAAGCAGTGATATTGCATCTACATATAGCGCTATAGAATAAAAACAATGAGATATGTATTTTAATATAGTCTATATCTATAGTTTTATCATACTTTATTTTTACACTGAAGAAACAAAGACTCATACAGCCACCAATATTTACTATTTTTAAATAAATATTAAATTTAAACTGTAAACTGTGCAAAAAGAGACAGTATATGTTCCTATTTTCTTAGACTTTATTTAACTGCAGAGTGTTCGATTAATTTTTACCAAAGATACACATTTCCTAATAAGTTCATTTTAGTTTATTTTAGCAGCTGTTGCAGTGCAAATGTCATTAACAAATGTTTCTATGCGCGGGTTTTTATCAGTGCAACTGCAGTTTCAAAAGAAAGCCCTTGTTTTAGAGCACACAAAAGGAACACGATGTGCTTAGACTGGACAGGTGGCTTTTGGAAAACTCTCTGCACTTTGGCGCGTTCTGCCTGTGTGGCGTATTCTTTTATTATTTCAGTGCTGTTTACTCTATCTCTATACTCGTGTATTGCATTCGCCAGCTTGCCTAGTACTTCTGTGTCTGCAGAAGAGCAGTGTATGTTCAGTGTTTTGCTCTCGTTTGATAGAATCTCAAACTGTTCTATTTTTTTTTCTATTATGTATCCCCTGTGCTCCACTCCGCCAATGAAAAGAATGCCTTCTATGTACGACTCCTCTGTTCCCTTCTGAATTGCTGCTAGAGACAGAAATAGCTTATCGGAAATGTGCACGACAAGGTCTCTGTCTTTTCTTTTAACAAATTCCTTATTTTCAAAGAAAGAGATAATATACCTCTTTTTGTCTTCCTCTTTCTCTAGCTCTTTCATTGTATTGGCAACATCGCCCAGTCTTTTTGATATTTCTCTAAGGATGGCAGGCTTTAGTGTGCATGTTGCTCCAGAGTATGTTTTTTGTTCTATTTTCTCCTGTTTTATGATGCCCTTCTCCTGTAGCTCTTTTCTTGCTATTTCCAGATGCGCTTCTGTTTGGATGTTCTGTTCTGCATACGACACGTTGCTAAGAAACTGTTTGGCCAGACACGCCCATTCTTCCTGGCTCTGCGATGACGGCATTTCATACTCTTCTGCCCCGTCTTTTGACATCTTTATTTTTGGCTCTTTGAAGAAGTCGCTTGCGCGCATAAAAAATATTTTGCTTCTACTCATTAAATAATTCATCGAGTCTTTTTCTTTCTTTGTCCGACAGCCCAGTAGACTCTGTTTTTTTTTCTATTTCCTTTGCAGAGATGTCTCCTATCTCGAGACACAGCACGCCCGAGCGCATGAATATGATTGGTATCTTCAGCTCTTCCTTGATTTGTTTGTGCTTTGGCGATATTCCCAGGAAGTAGTGGTGGGGATTGTTTTCTCCGACCATTTCGGTAAGACACTCGCGTGTTCTAAACTCGTCTTTGTGTGTGCACTTCTTAAGAGCAACGTATCCAATGAGCTTTTTGTCCTTAACAAGCTCTGTGTATCTTTTGTACTCGCAGAGGGTTGTGCATATTCGAATCTTTCCATTCAGCAGCTTCTCAAGCACATCCAGGCTCATTTGCGAGTTGTTATACGTGGACAGAAAGTTATGGTCCGCTAGGATGTTGAAGGGCGCCCTGTACCCGACTTTCTCCAGGCTTTTTACCAATTTTCTAATTTGTTTTAACCGTGCTGTTTTCATTGCAAAATTTGCAAAATGTCTTCTGTTATGCACTTGTGAAAAAATAGCCAAATATTCAGCACCGCAGAAAGTATTCTTTTTAGAGCAGGTTTAGCACATATCTGTCTACTATGCTAATTATATACATAAGTACACTGTCTCAATCTAGTGATGATAAAAACAGGTTGTCAGTTATACGTATCGAATTTTCTTAAAGACTTTGGTTACTATCAGAAAAAGCTACAAAGTCTGATTGCACTAAATACTAGCTGTGCAACAACAAAAGAAATATTCTCGGGCTATATTGCACAAATCAATGATAAGCTAAGATTGTTTATTGCAGTTATATCAACCATTTATCTGAAGCAGATAGAAAAGGCTATGCGCATAGCTCTACCAAGTGCTATGAATATTCTATCGCTCACTTCAAACTCGTGTATATGTGCGATGTGAACATGTTTAGCCCTTTAAGCACCTGTTTTATAATGCTAACGAGCAGGAGCAGAAAGACTGAATTGACAATGAAAGCCTCCCACCCGTCCAGCACCGATATGCCTATTTCCACAGAGTACCTGTAGTACCACAGCAGCGCCCATTGTCTAAGATATCTAAGCATGAGACTGGGAATGCTCAGCTTTTCAATAGGAACTGATTCTTTTTTCTTCATGCTTTGGAGATCCGTGCTTCTTTTCATCTATTTTCCAGCCGTGTTTCACCCAACGCAGCTCTATGGCCGGTGCAAGATTGTAACTAGTCTATTTTCAAACGAATTTTAAAGTGTGTTTCGAGTCATATAGACACGCCGAAGCGAAGTGCACTTATACAGAAGGCCGTGAAACTAATTGAAACAAAAGAATGAAAAGCGAGGAAAAGAGCAAAGAGAAGAGCAAAGAAGAAAAGAAAAACATGCCTGAGAAAAAAGAAGAAGATCTTTTTGCCGAGAAAAAAATAACAGTAAACAAGAAAGAGATCCCGGAGAACATACAGGCAGAGGTTGCAGACATGTGCCTGAACGCAGAAGATATCAAGAACCCAGAGAAGTATGCAGACATAGCCACAAAGCTGAAAAAAAAGCTGGATAAGAAGTTCGGCGATGGGTGGAACGTAATAATCGGGGACAACTTTTCAGGGTCGTGCTCTGTGGCCAAGAACAACTTCCTGGAAATAAGCATAGCAAACGTGCGTGTTCTTGTGTTTAAGTCCAGTGCCCATGTCTCTTCAGAGAGTGGTAAATAGAATAAATAGATAGACTGTTTCTGTGTTTGTAGCTACTTATCTCTAAATAGTGCACAAATCTTTTATGCGAGTGGGCAGTAGATAGAAGCACAAGTCATTTCTGGTCTCTACAGACAGATCCAAAAATAAGCTGTTCTGTGAATCTTATATTACTTGCTACTATTTTTAGCACACTAATATTTTTATACTAGCTGAAAACAAAAAGATAAACATCGATTGCATTGAGAGTGCTATAAAGAAAAGAGCAGTGTTCTACCTTCAACAGAAGTATCTGCAGGCTGCTATGCACAGACTAGGCACAAAGATGCCTGAAACAAAGATTTCTGTGTGTTTTCTGCGGGTTTATCTTATCAAAAGATCACTAATCAGCTCAATTTTCTTCTAGAAAATTTGCTTTATTTTAATTTTAATTTTTTTTATTCTCATGAATAAGTTGATCAAGAAAGTGATCATTAGCGTAGGAGCTATTGGACTAGTGCAGCTGGCTCATGGAAGATCTGTGCCATTCAACCCAAATAAGCTGAATCTGCTGCAGAACAGCAACTGGATGGTGATGCCCGCAAACACTCTGTTTATTTATAAAGGAGAAGAGAACAAAACTGTTGAAGCTCCGGTGGTTGAGGAAAGACTAGCGCTCGAAGCGCCCGGAAAAGAAGATCTGAAGTACGGGCCCAATGTCAAGTCGCTAAGAGCAAGACTACTAAATCTCTTTAAAAAATCTGAACCCGTGGAAGAGGAAAAAAAAATAGAGCTTGTGGAGCTCGTAGAAACAGAGAACGAGATAGAGCAGGAAAGAGTGGTGGAGCAGGAGTTTGTCCAGGGCTCTGAATACGAGGCAGAAGTAGAGCAGAGCTCGCACGCTGTCGTCATAAGCGCAGAAAAAACAGATATCAACAACAACTCTGTAGTAGAAAATCAGGTACTAGAGGTAGTGAACACAGAGACAGAGGAAAAAGTGGCCTGCACGTCTCTGGTACTGCACAGCAAAGCAGTAGTAGAAGAGGGCGCCTTCGAGAACGTTGCAGCACCTGCAAAAGTTGCAGATGTCGTTGAGATTGACGAGGTGCCTGTAGTAGAGCCAGAGATCGTAGTAGCAGAAGAGAAAAAGGAGATCGCCGTTGTAGCACCACAGCCTGAAGAAGAGCTGTACTATTTCTGGGTTGACACTCTGATTGATGGAACAACAGTCACGAGACTAATAACCAGAGACGAGTGTATCCGCCTGAACAAGGAGGCCAGAGCAGTAATGCTGGAAACTGAAGAAGCCAACAAGTTCCTGTACAACATCTCAAACAACATTGAGAAGGCAAAAGACAGCGCAAAGCTGCTTACTTTGTCATCGATACTGTACAAGGTTGCATCTGTGATAATGAACTCCTGGGACAAGCCATTCAGCGCTCTAAGAGTCTACGGCATCTCAGTCTTTTCGCTCTTCATGCCCATCATAGCACTGATCGATCTGCTCGACAAGAGACACCACAGACAAAAGGGAATTATGCTGAGCATATACGCTATTCTGGCTGTGTACCAGATAAAATCCATCATTGTGGTGGGAAACAACGCAACATTCACCAACACAATCATAATGAACATGGCAGCAATTTCTGCTCTGTGCAGCATTGTCTACCTCTTCGCCATTGAGTACGCAGCAAGAACAAAACACAACGAGCAGTTCCCAGGACAGAGAAGAAAGAACACTGCAAGAGCAGCATCGTTCATATCCCTCGTGTGCATTGGCCTGCTAGCAGCTCTGGCATACATCCATCCCTTCAGCGTAGAAAAACCAAACCTCATCTCGCAATCTCTGTTCATACGCACCCCCCAGAACATCTACAACATCATACACGCATCCATTGCTGTTTTGTCATACTGTGCTTCGATCATGATCCTTAACATGAGACCCACAGTTGACATAATGAACAAGACAGAAAAAATAAGAGTGGGTTTAAGAATTGGACAGATTCTCGTGGCAATGGTGCTCGGCATGATGCTCACACAGACTATCCAGCCAGAGTACTCTGTCATGAGCACACAGCTGATACAGCTGGCTCTGATTGTTACAGGACTGAGCATTCTGTTCGGAAACGGGGCAAGATACCTCCCAGAAGACTCGGTGGTTAAGAGACACAGAAATACCATCTCCATGGTTATTTTTGCAATTTCCGCCAAGATACTTCTCTCTCTGGCTGTCTATCTGATCATCAAGAAGCTCGGCATGGAGAAGGAGGCTCTTGCATTCGTTATGAAGGGACAGAGCAAACTATCTCAGATGTATTTGGCTCTCAATCAGACAGCCGCTGGGAAGTTCTTCTTCTCGGTAATAGCGTACATCAAAGCCATGCTCATCAGCGGAGCAGAGAAACTCAGTGAGCTCAAGTGCCAGATGGAAGAAGGATTCAACAAGTCACTCCACTGCATTGCGGGTGCTGCAAATGGGCTGAAACAGCACGTTGCAGGAACAAAAGCAAATGTTTAGCTAGATAAAAATAAATAGTTATTATTGCCTGCGGGTTTAAATTGAATAGATTATCGCGTGGGCTTTTAAGTAGGTTCACTCATTAGGGCAATGCTGCACTGCAGAGCTGTTCTTTATTTATTTTTATTGACTGATGGGCTTATTTTGCGCAGATCTTCACTGTATAAACCTCATTTACCGCCAATCAGCATGTAAAACTCAAAAAAGAGCAGGAATAGCTGTATTTGCACACTACTGCACGGTCTGATGATCTCTAATAAAAATGTATGATTGAAAACTGCCAGTATATCCTAAAAATAACGGCATTTACAACGTAAAATAGCTCAAGAAGCCCAGATCCAGGAGATAGCGCACAGTTGGCAATGGATAAAATGTGTCAAACTAGTTGGGTATTTATTTGCAATAAAGCTGGGTCAATCTGCAACTCTTACAGATCTTCCATTAACTCGTATTATTCCTATGCATCTATGTAGCTGTATACTATAAATAGGGCTTATCGTATGACAGATGCCCGCAGGGTACAAAAGTTATTATATAAAGTAATTTGGCACTTGCAGAGCGCTCTTATCCTGTATTTGCTCGGGCGATGACTCAAACTGCGTAAACTGGTACGCCCCGTGCTCATCCATTTCCATCAGTGATGCTAAGTTGCCGCATCTGTAGCAGTAGTTCGGAGCAGAAAAGACGGTAACCACGCCCTTGTGGTGGTTCCAGTTGTGGCCGTTCATCACCAGCTGATGTGCTCTGCAAATCATTTTTAGTCCGTTCTTTTTGGTGAACTGCTCGGTGATGTCCTCTCCAAAGGTGTAGCCTGCTCCTCTGGGCGATGCTCCCCAGCCCTTTCTTTCTTCGGGGTCGCTCCACAGCAGATCGCACATGCCTCCCTCATGTGGCACCTCCTGCACTCTATCTAGTTTTCTGATGTCATCCAAACTCTCCACCGCAGGACTTAGTCCTCCGTGTAGACAAAATACGTCATCGTTGACAATCGCAGCGAGCGGCAGATAATCAAAAAGATCTGTGAAGTATTTCCAAACGTTTGACGAGCCGTACTTCCTAAAACACTCGTCGTAGAAGCCGTACACCTGTGTGATCTGTCTGCTTTCGTGGTTTCCTCTGAGCATTCCCACAGACTCTGGGTGCTTGATCTTCAGGCACAGAAGAAGACTGAGAGTTTCCACGGAGTGGTATCCTCTGTCGACGTAGTCACCCATGAACAAATAGGGAGTCTCTGGAGGGAATCCGCCTACTTTAAACAGCTCAAGAAGATCAAAGAATTGCCCGTGGACATCACCGCATATGGTTATTGGGGCCTTCAAGGAAATAAGAGTGCTCTCCCTCTGGAATATTTCTATTGCCATTCTGCACAGCTCTTTAACATCAGTCTCTGCCAATGGCTCACACGCCAGAAGCTGCTCCAGCCACTTATCCACCATAAAACTATAAAATAAAAATATTTCAGATAATAACCAATATGTCGAGCGCACTCAGCGAAAACTACGACGAAGTAGACATTGACGTAATGGAGTACGACGCAGCAACAGGAGTATTTACATACCCGTGCCCCTGCGGAGACAGGTTTGAAATAAGTTTAGAAGAGCTGTGCAATGGGGAAGAAATAGCTTACTGTCCTTCGTGCTCATTGGTGGTAAAAGTCAACTATTTGCCAAATGATCTGGAAAAGATACCCATGGCAGCCCAGAAGAAAGCAGTTAAGCTGAACTAAGCAGCACACAAAATACACACACTCTTTACACAGTGTATTGGCAGCGTATAATCACATTTATTCACTTTATGCGGTATAATTTGGTAGATTAGCAGATTATCCTCGGACTATTACCGGGCTGTACCTTTGCCTCTGGGCTATAGTTCTCATATAAATACATAGACATCATTCATCTACTTCTTGGATTGTTCTTGGGCTATTCTTGCACACTCTTATCTTGTAGCTGAGAGAGTGTTCTTATTCTGCAGTCTATCTGTTTCTTCTTTTCTCTTCTCTGGCTGGTGTGTTTTATTTGCTTTCTTTGGTTATGCGTTGGTTTACTATTTTCATCGGATGTTCTTCCAATGGCATTATAATATTTTTTTTATTTTAGTCCCTGCATGAGAATACTTCTAACAGAAGAAAAAGTAAATATTCCAGAAGGATGCGTAGTTACAGAGAAGAACAAAATCATAACAGTCACCGGAGCCAAGGGAACTGAGTCGCTAGACATTTCTCACATGCTGCTGACCATTGATATTGAGGAATCAGTGCTATACGTAAGACTGTGGTCAGCCAGAAGAAAGGAGACTCCCATTGTGAGAACTTGTGCCAGCTTGATCAACAACTTGATCATTGGATGTACACAGGGATTCTCTTACAAGATGAAGGCCATCTACAAGCACTTCCCTATCACCATTCTGGTAGAGGAGGCAGGAAAGAAAGTGATCATAAAGAACTTTTTGGGAAGCAAGTGCGATAGAGTAATAAAGATGAGAGGCAGCGCAGTTGCCAGACTCAGCTCGGAAAAGGACTACTTCCACGTTGAAGGGCCCAACATCCAGTCAGTCTCGCAGTCCGCAGCAAACATTTCTCAGAAGTGCATTCCAAAGAACAAAGACTTGAGAGTCTTCCTAGACGGAACATTTGTCGTTTCAAAGGGAACTATTGACCAGTAAGAGGTAGCAACGCAATAAAAGAATATAATCAAAATATTAAAACTATTCCCATCAATTGTCTTCTTATATATGCTGTGTGTCTTTCGATTTTTTGTATTTACGTTTTACTAGCTCATCATCTCTTAGTAGAACATTTCTATCTCTGCAGCTCTACTCTTTCGATATTCTTCTAGTGTTATCTCTCAATAATCGCTTGTTTCTGTAGTAGATTGCTGTTTTTTATCTATGAACAATCTGGTCATTTGAACTTTCTCACTTACATTATTTTGCACATCAAAATATTACAGATAAAAAGTGTATAAATAGCAGTACAGTTACAGATTGGCTGGTATTTCTTGTAATCTGATGGTTTTTATGAAGTATTGGATAGATAACAGATGAGCGGCTTATAACTGGCAAGTGAAGTGTATTCAATAAAGTGTATATTTTTATTTCTTCTCTTCGGATTCTTCTCCATCTAAACGAACATAGTAGTACACAGCATTGAAGTAAATATCGCTGAGAATCTGGAACATCGACATGTTGCTGTCGTCATCTGTTGCATCTGAGGAAGAGAAGAACTTCAACAGAGGATTCTCCATCAGCTTCTTGTTCTTCCACTGGATCGATGTGTTTATGCAGTCTGCACTCTCAAAAAGAGAGAACTCTTTCTCTAGGACCGCGTTCTCGAAGTATTCGTTTTCTTTTGCCTTGACGCCTATGTAGTACTTGAAGTCTGGCCTGTACTCCACGGATATGCTCTCTATCCATGAAATGTCCACGCTCGCTTCCTCCTGGCCCTCTCTGTAGTCGAACTCCTGCAGAATCTCCACAAAATCAGAGTATACCAGAACAGACTCCCAGAATCCTTCTATTTCCTTGGCCAAAATGTTTCTCTGGTTCAGAGTTTCCTTCAGGCCGTTGAAGTGCTCGAGCTTCAGAAGGTATTCCTGCTTCAGCGCTTCGATATTCGCCAAGTCTATCTTGGACTGAATTTCCACCAGTTCTTTAAGTGCATCGTTTGGGTTCATAAAAAGTTTTATTTCGAAAGCTATGAAGTATCTTGAGGCAGAGTCTACCACAGACATCATAGGGGACATTCTGGAAATAAAAGAAAGCATTGCAGGGCTGTCTATTCTGCTGGAAACATACTCCCTGAAAATGACAAGGAAGGAAAGGAAGAAAAGCCGATCAGGAAAATACAAAAGCATGTCATCAATGGTCACAGATGCTCTAAATTTGCTATTTTTTGGATATGAAATAAAGGTAACGTTTCGCGATATAAAGATTGTCTCGGAAGAAGAGTGCAGGTCAGATCTTACAAATAAACTGTTTACTATTGGAATCACTAAAAACTACCAGGAGATGAGCGGGTGGGTTGACAGCGTGTTTGGCGTGATTAGAAAGTGTGCGGGAGAGGACGCCAAAATAATCCGAGTGTGCATTAAAACAGGCCCCTTCGAGAAGTGCCACTGGAGTGAGTGCATAGTGGCATACGGGAAAGAGCTGAAGAGAGTTTCTCTGTTTGTGGTGCTATACGCAAGCCAGCTAAACTCACCCATCATGTAAAAACTTCAAATTGTCACTATTGCCGTAATCCGCGCAAACTGTAGATAAGTTTCTAAAATAAATTTATTTATACTTTACATCTTACAGGTCTACCTCCAACCACTGCGCACGAAGGGCTAAACTAGGGTAGTAGAGGCTACATTGAACGTAAGAGCACAAGAGCGGTTTATTTTAATTGCTATTTTAATGCACCGAATCAGAGTAATCAGAGTGAATGAGATTGCAAAAGCGTATAGAAATGTAAATAGAATTGCTGCTGGTTTTCTTGAATATATTTTTATTTTATCTCTTGTCGTTTTGTCTATTCTTATTCCCTAGCTGATCTCTTAAATATATTTTGTTTTTACTTTAGCTTTCTAACGATATTTGGGTTCTCTTTTTTTACTTTGCGGGCAAGCTCATGGGCATCCTCGTACTTTCTTTTGTTTTTTATTCTCGCATTTCTCTTCTCTGGGTTTACTCTTGTCTTTTTGTCTGTAACTGACTTGTTCTTTTGCATGTGGTAGTCAATTGGCCTTCTGTTTTCTGTGTTGGGAAGTAGGAGGTCCTCTGTCTCTTTTATGATGTTGGAGCCTGCCACTTCTTCAGACTTCTTTGCCTTGTCCACCAAATCGATGTACACGCTTAGCGTTATAAGCGTTTTTTTTATTGGGTGGTTCTCTTCTAGCTGGTTGTACAGTATTAGATTGAGAATGTAGCATCTTAAGAGAGACTCCTTGAGAGATGCTTCTTCCGGCGTCAGCTGGCTGAGGGCGTTCTTCACTTCTTCTACATTTTTAAATTTCAGCTCTTTGTATTTTTGCGTGTCTGCTGCCATAAAAATTTTAATTATGGAATGCCATGGTAATAAGCTTATTTTTCTAAAAATACCAAAGAGTGTTACAGGAGAGGTGGAGATACGAGAGTTCAGCAACAAAAGCGCAGCAGGCTCTGTCTTGCTCACACAGGACAAAACATACAGGCTGGTGTGCCGCGAGAACAGCAACACCTTTTTAATGAAAAGCGAGGACGCGCTGTCTAAGATAAACATGTGTCTGGAGTGCAGAGAGCTCAAGTACGGAGAGAAAGAGATAGTGGACATTCTGCCTGAAGTGAGTTTGGTAACTGTGAAAAACGCAAATTTGTATATTCCCAAGGAGAGAGTGATGTCTCTGTATCCGATGACAGACGCAGAGTACAGTGCTATTCTGCACAAAAACCGATCAGTGTGGAGAGATGTCTCGGGAGCCCTGTACTTTGCCAAAGTGGAAACTAAGTCGGTTATAGAGGTTCTTCTTTTGGCAAGGAGTCTGGCAATCAGCAAAGAAACAAAGGATGGAGAAGAAATAAAAAAGGCATTTGTTGAGATACTGCCAGAAATACTCTTCCAGATAGTAGAGTTCTACATAGAAGACGGGTCTATAGACGATGCAAGGGTCAAACAAGATCTTATAGGCCTTTTTAAGCAGGTATCCGCAACAGAAGCTGAGTTTAACAGAAGTATAGCTATCAACGGGCTAGTGTAGTATATCCATGTCTATTATTGTCAATGGACAGCAGTCTAAAACAGTAAAACCGTTATTTTTCTATAAACTATGACTACTATTCTATAAATTAAATTGAAGTATGTTTATCTTTGCGCTGAGAAGATTGCACTAGATTATATTGGCAGTGTGTTCTTGTCTTGTGAACATTATTTGCATCTGTGCAGATGAGTGTTTGTTTATTAGTAGATTGCTGTTTGCATAAAAGGGCAAAAACAACTCATTCATCTATTCATTTAAAGTGTTAGTATAATGCTGTGTTTTTCAAAAAAATAAATAAATAGTACACCTTTTTATTTTAAAATATTTACTTAAGACTTGCATATAAAAGAAAAAGAAAGACTTAACAATGAAGGAATCATTGCAAAGAAGTGAATGTTTTAATCAGCTGACTATGTAGGATGTACCAGCATTATATACTTAGAACCATTAGATAGATATAACGAAATTGATCAGAGAGTAAATTGGATCTTCTAGCATTGTATTTTTACAAGTATGCCTATTAATGTACACATCCTATGTCTGTTCTCTAGTAGAGAGGCTCTTTTCTATTGATTGATAATATAGATCAAATTGCTATAGCTGTTTTGTGATAATACTGTACAGTGCATATAAGAGTTTATTTACTGAGTGCTTCTCTAAAATATTTTAGAGAAAATTGCTTGTCTGCCAGCCAATGCAAAATTAACACTGAATTCAGATGGATAAGCATTCTAGTAAAACATTCTTCGATTAGATTATTATAGCTATCTCATTGTTCATCCTTCTTCTCCTTCTCAAACACCATGTCTAGTACTGAGTTCAGCTGTTCCTTTGGATTATCCTCCAAGAAAATATCACCTGCAAGGAAGAACATTCTGCAGTGCGGACTGAATGTTTCAAAGTTAATTTCGATTGAGTCTTTTTTGAGCTTTGAGATGTTCTTGATAAACAAAACATCCAGGTTGTATATAGTTGTCTTATTCAAAGCGTCACCTTCATACAGCGGTTTCTTGTTCAGAACAATGTTGGTCAACTGGGCCTCGTCCTCTATCCACAGGAACTTTAGTGCGTTGCTAGCCACCAGAACATGCTCATCGATGATTTTAAAATCGTCCAGATTTGATTTCTTCAGATACAGCATTTCTAGATTCTGCCCGTTAACAAGCTGGATTATTTTTTCAGTGTCTTCTGGGCCTCTGCTATTTTTGATAATCAGCGTTTTCAGATTGGAGAAGCATGTCTCGTGGGATGAAGAGTTAGAGTCCTTCATTTTAAAGGAAAACGTATTAATGGTCAGTCTTTGGAGGTTTGGAAATAGAAGGAGCAGATTGTAGATCGAGTTGACTTTTTTTAGGTCGTTTACTCCATAGATGTCCACCAGCTCAAGAGAAGTAATTTTTTTCAGCTCCTTAGCGGAAAAGACTGACACCTCATTGTCGACTATAAATAGATTCTGAATGTGAAGCGAGGTGATGTTCGGATAGGTTTCGATTAAACCAAGCAGAAAAGCCAGGTCTTGTGTGTATATTCTGTTAACGTCTATGTCTGCGTCTATTTTTTTCCCGTATATTACAACCTTCTGGCAGTTATGCGCTAGCATTTCAGTGATGGCACCGTAGGAGAGGCTTCTTGCAAACTCTTCAATGCACACTCTTATGGTCTGCGGGCTGATTTGGCTGGGAAGCACCACTTTATTCTTAGTGATCTTGGTTCTAAATCTGCACAGCTGCGACGTTTTTTGCAAAAACATGCCGCCTGTAGCATAGGAAAAAGTGTTTTTGGCGGTGCTCCAAAGATTTGGAAGTATCGACATATTTAGCGGCAACGAGACACAAAAAGGAAGAGCGCTCAAAAGTACAGCTATCAGTGAAAAAGCGCGCACAAGTTGCATAATACGAGATAGACTGAAACATTTTATTTATTTCTGATTCACTCATTGGGCATATTATAGAGAAGATAATACGTGCATAAGATATCCTCTGCTGTTGGTGTTGACAGATGCGTCGCAAGAACAGGAGGAGTATTCGCTGTGGATATGGGAAAGCGTGTTGGATAGATTCTCAGTAACAGCAATGCTGTCCTCCCATATGTCTTTGCATATGCTGATAATATGGTCTTTGTTCTTTGTGATCGCTGCTATCTGCAGTATTAGCGTGTACACTTCAACAGACTCTTTTGACCGCCCCCAGAAGAGAGACAGAAAGACGCTCTTGCTGTTTTTCTTCCTCCAGATCCTGTAAATAATAAGGGCATGTCTGGCAAGGCTGGATGTACAGCTTTCATTCTGTGTCTCCGCTAGAACTTCTTCGTGGTCTTTGAATATTTTGTAGATATCTTCAAAAATGATTCCAAGGGCTGCGCTGTTGCTTATCAGCTCCTCTGGGTACTGTTTTATGGTTAAAACAGAAATGCACGAGATGTGGGCGTAGTTTTTAAGACTGGATAAAATTGAAAAAGTATTTTTTACCTTTATCACGTTGCTAACATTTAGCCGAGAGATGACCGTGGCTATTTCAAGGTATTTCTCAACCCACACATTCGTGTTGCAGTTGTTGATGGCGTGTATGATCAAAGAAAGTATTCGGCGGGAGAGCCTAAGCATCCTGAGGGGTGTTATTGGGTCTATTGTGGACTCTTTGTAGATGTCCCATCCCTCTTCGTATTTCCTAAGGCGGATGCACCGGTCGATCATTGCCTCAGAGGCTCCTTCGGTGTTTCTGCTTACATGCCACGTGTGGATGGATACGTTCCAGTGGTGTTCTCTGTATTTGTCAATGTACCAGTTTTTTATGGTGTAGAATAGAACCAAATTCTCTTCCTCAGTGTAGCACGGCATGTCGCTGTCCTCTGCTGCATTCTCCACCAGGTTTCTGTACTGTTTGCCAATGGGGGGTGTTCGCCCGTCAATGTCGACATTTTTCAGTTTCAGGTCGTTTTTGATCTGTGTGAGAATGCGGGGTATCTTTTCTTCTTTCATGCACAGAGCAGCAACGATGGACAGCTTGTATGTGCCTATTGTTTTGGTCTTGCTTTGCTCGTAGACCACAAAGAATCTTTCGTACTCTTTTCTGTTCAGAAGAATCTCCAGTATGTGGTAGTAGTCAGAGGTGGCTATATTGGACTTGTCCATCGCGTACATCGACTCGTAGAGCTTGAAGGTGAGCGACTCAATGTCCTGTTCGCAGAGAAGATCAAACTTTCCCACGTGCACAGGCCTGAAGGTGCGGTCTAGCTGGACAGCCAGTAGGATTATCTTTTCAAAATCGCAAATAATTTTAAAAGATTTGTGGCGATTAAAAGACAGGAGGTTTCTGTGGTTTCGCATGACGCAGAACAGTAGGTTAGAGTATAAAGAAATAGGATGCGTGTACGGAGAGTTCAGGGGGCAGTCCTCTATGGAGCACGACTTAAAACACTGAAAGATGGCTTCAATGACGGTTTTGTTTTCTTTCATATTTAGGGCAGAAGCGCTTTCGCTGATTTTAAGAGGTTGTGCAGCGCAGTCCTCATACGGGCTGCATACTGCAGATTCTGTTCCCATAAGAATTTTTTGCATAAAGATAAAACAATGTAAACATATATATTTGTTACATATTGTTTTGATTTTGAAGGAAGATTAAGTGAGCCGTATGAGAATATTCGTGCCGCTCCAAAAAATGCCAAAATTCCACTAAAAAGAAGAGCACTACAGGACGCCATTGCGCCTTACAAAAGAATGCAGCTCGGAAACACAATGTTTATCTCTCTTTAAATTGCATGTGACACAGCAGCCCAAGAGCTCTACCTTTCTTTCATTTTTTCTGCAGACACTAGGTTATACGAGAGTGGAGCATGCTTTTGCAAAAATAAGTATGCACTAGAGCAGTAGAGACACCAAAAGCTCAAAGTAGAAATGCAAATGTGACGAAAGTAAATATGCCAAAAGAAGCAGATTTATGTGCAAAAATACGTTGTTTGTTCACCAGAGGTGCTATAGCCAAGGACATTAAAATCATGCAATAAATACAATCATCTGATTTCTTACTCACTCATTTACAAACATTATTTCGTCTGTTGTATTGTGCTCTAATATCCTAGCTAATTCTTAGCTTCAGATGAAAAGGAGTAGAAGCGTACAGAAAAGAAAAGTATGCTTTACAGATGCTAGATCTAGCCTTGGCTAATAATAAAGTAGTTTTAGTACGATAGATAAGGAGTTACTGAAAAAACAATCAGAGTGCTCTATCTTATGTTGTTCATTGCTTATCTAGCCAGCTGTCTCAGAATAACAGTGTATTGGAAGAACAAATGGTTTGCACATACAGTAAAAATAATAATAAAGCATCAGACACTTGTAACCGCCAATTCGGAAGTTAATAAAAATAAAAAATAGTAAAATTTAAAATGAAAGAAGAAGGCTCGGAAAGAGTTGCTACAAACTCAGTGAAGGACGGAAAAAAGGAAGAGCTATTGGAAATTGAAAAGTTCATGCATCAGAGATGGGATGAGAGGCGAGACTACGAAATGAACGCGGATTCAGATAAAAAAAAGTATTTTGTTACATTCCCGTACGCCTACATGAACGGCAAGCTGCATCTTGGGCATATGTTCTCATTCAGCAAAGCAGACTTCATAGCTAGGTTCAAAAGAATTACCGGGTACAATTCTCTGTTCCCGTATGCATTCCACTGCACAGGAATGCCGATCAAGGCAGCATCTGACAAGCTGAGGGACGAAATAAACGGCGTTAAAAAAACCGGGCAGACAGAAATACTTCTGTCCATGGGAATCGAGAAAAGCGACATCCCAAAGTTTGCAGACGCTTCGCACTGGCTGCGATATTTCCCAGTTGAGGCCAGAAAGACCCTTGGGCTATTCGGAGCAGCAGTGGACTGGAGAAGGTGTTTCATAACAACAGATGAAAACTGGTTCTACGACTCGTTTGTTTGCTGGCAGTTTGAAAAACTAAAAAAGCAAAACAGGATATCATTCGGCAAAAGATACACAATATACTGTCCAAAGGACAGCCAGGCATGCATGGACCATGACAGACAGGAGGGAGAAGGCGTTCTACCACAGGAGTATTTGCTCGTTAAAATACCAGTGACAATCGATGAAAAAGAGTACAATCTGCTCGCAGTTGAAAAAGAAGGCATGGGAAATGGCCCGTACAAATGCGTGGTAAGCTCCAGCATAAAGTACAAAGTGATTGAGATGGATGGCGACCAAATAATACTCTTTGGGGGCTGTCTGCCAAACATGCAGGCTCAGAACTACAGCTTCAAAGAGGTAGAAGAGATAGAAGGAGCTAGCATCATAGGCAGAAAGCTGCTCTACAGAAATGAAGAAATGCAGATAGAAGGAACAGCAACAGTTGGCTTGCCTGCGTCAAAGATAATCATTTCTCAGACATCAAAAACAGAAGAAAAGACAAAGACAAAGCTGGAGGAGCTTTACCCAGTGGTAAGGTACTACGAGCCAGCATCAAAGGTAATCAGTAGATCTGGTGCGGAGTGCATAGTGGCCCTTGTTGACCAGTGGCACATAAACTACGGAGAAGAGAGCTGGAGATCAAAAGCACAGGAGTGCGTTGATGCAATGGATCTCACGAAGGAAACAAGGGAGGCCCTTAACTTCGGTCTGGGCTGGCTGTCTAAATGGGCTTGCAGCAGGAGTTACGGACTGGGAACAAAGCTCCCATGGGACCCGCAGTATGTCATTGACTCCCTGAGTGACTCCACAATATACATGGCGTTCTACACGGTCAAACATCTTTTATCTAAAGATATATTTGGCGAAGATCCACTGGTAGATAAGAAGCTGATCAACTACGACTTCTGGGAGTCCATATTCGGAGATAAGCCAGCCTCTGGAAAAGAGCCTGAAATATACAGCCATCCATCCGTTGTGAAAATGCGGGAAGAGTTCTCGTACTTCTACCCTGTGGACCTAAGAACATCAGCAAAAGATCTAACAAATAACCATCTTCTGTTCTTTGTGTACAACCATGTCTCGCTGTTCAAGAAAGAGTTTTGGCCGCTGAAAATATTCACCAATGGGCACATCATGCTCGACAACGAAAAGATGAGCAAAAGCACAGGCAACTTCCTTACGGGAGAAGAGGCCATTGAGAAGTTCAGCGCGGATGCAGTCAGACTGACCCTTGCATCAGGCGGGGATACAGACCAGGACAGCAACTTCTCCCAGCAGACGTGCAATGCAGCAGCCCTCAGAATCCACAAACTCCACAAGCACCTTCAGCCAATATTCTCAGAATTTAAGATGGGTGATTTCGAAGAGACCATTGATACTCTTGAAAAAGAGCTGAAAGAAGAGACGAACAATCAGTTTACAGAGGACTCTCTTGTGTTCAATAAGATTTTATCGATAAAAAATCAGACCATCGCTGCATTCAATGCTATTCTCTTCAGAGAGGGAGTGATGCACGGATTCTACACTCTCGAGCCGCTGATTGAGCAGCACTCCAGGGTTTCGAAGAACTCAAAGCTGATACAGTACGGATGGCTTGTCTTCCTCTCTTTGAACTACCCAATCATCCCGCACATGGCAGAGTACATCCTCAAAGACACGACTGAGTCTCCCTTCAAGGTGTCCAATATTTTGAAAATATCAGAGATATCGCAAAGCACGCTGGAAATGGGCGAGTGGATGGAGAAGATTGTGGGCCACACAAAGAAAACTCTGCAGAGACAGAAGAAAAAGAAGCAGGACATCAAAGAGGTGCAGCTGCTGCTCCTCAAAGATCTCCTTCCCTGGCACAAGCTGGCTCAGTCTCTTACAGCAGAAGAAATAAAGAAGAAAGACTGGAAATCACACGGAGTTGCAGTGCCTGAGGTCCTGCAGTACCACTCATCGCAGCCCAAAATACTCCCCAAAAGAGCGGAGTCTTTGAACCTCTTCATGGAGAAGATAGCAAAAGAGCTGGAGGTGCAGAAGGTCTGTGTGCTGGAGAGCGAGCAGGGGGGCTTGGATTTGCCCAAAGTAAGAATAATAACGAAATAAATATTATACTTTATTACAAGAAATTATTAAAATATGAATCAGAGACCAAAAAAAGAGCGCACAGGTCTTAAAGCGTTCAGCACTATGATACTTTCCATCCTGCAAAAAGAGAAATCAATAGAATATACGAAGGTAGCTGACATAATTATGGCGATGTCCGAGGGAACGGGAGACGATAAGAATGTCAAAAGACGTGTCTACGATGCTCTGAACGTAATGTGTGCTGTGGATCTCGTCAGAAAAGACAGGAAGATGGCATATCTTACGGATAATCAGCTGTGCTCGTGCGAGATGGAGGTGGAGAAGCGACTGATCAAGCTGGGGCAGTCCATAATATCGACGCCAAAGCTCCGAGAAAGAGTGGAGGAAAAAAGAAGAGTGCTGGAGGAAACAATAAAAAGAAAAGAGCTGCTGGTGAGGCTGATAGAAAGGAACAAACAAAGGGAGTATTTGGAAGAAAAAGAAAAGCTGCATCTTCCCTTCATTTTAATTAGCACAAAGAAAAAGTCGAGAATCGACTGCGAGACAAATGATAAAAGATCCTACTTCAAGTTCATCTTCACGAGCCCGTACAAAATATACGAAGACGTGCACATTCTCAAGCAAATATTTGGAGAAAAAGAAGCTAGAGCAGAAGTGAGGGAAAGCAGGCCATTTGGCGACTTTGTGGACACCCTGCAGACAGAGAACATGCCAGAGCCCACACACCACGCACCAAACCCCCAGTGGCTCCCAAAGGCTGAGATAGAGAGGATAACGCCCGGGAGCCCCCTAGGATCCAGCTACATTTTTACAGAAGATGACGATTGGCTCAATCTCTACAACTTTTTAAATTAATAAACCATGTATTCGGCTGCCTACCTCTCGTACCACACTCTCTATCTTTATTTATACTGCCTTTCTGCCCTGCACATTTATATTTATAAGACTACTGCAGAAATGCATTGCCCTCTTTCTTGATGTTTATTTAGGATGATTTACATATTGTTTATTCCTACCATACTGCTATTTAAGAGGATTGACTATACATAATCTCTTGCTATACGTTAAAACAACAGAAAAAATTCAATGAATGCTTAGACATTCACTTATGCTGGTATAACTCGAGAATATCCATTGTCTAACCTAAACCTATTCGAAGACTTTCTATGGTATTAAAGACTGCTGGTGAATAAGTACGATACTTTCTTATAGCTGCTGTTTTGAGTGGCTGGAGATAGAAGAAATAGCTTAAGACAGGAAGACAGTATAAATAAATAGTAAGTGTGCTAAGATCGTTTGAGAGTGGTCTAAAAGATGTTTAAAAATTTTGCAGTGCTGGCTGGAGTGAAGCTGTGCACTATTTCTAGTTATTTTAATTTAATTGCAAAATTCATCGAGCTCTTCAATGGCCATATACAAAGTAAGAAACC
Organism: Nematocida minor; assembly: GCF_024244105.1. Taxonomy (NCBI): domain Eukaryota; kingdom Fungi; phylum Microsporidia; genus Nematocida; species Nematocida minor. The sequence continues at coordinate 44,321 of NW_026250392.1, read as the reverse complement.
TTCTCGACATAACACAGCCTTTGCTGAACCACGACTACAAGAGCACGCTTCCTTCAATTTTTAAAGCAGTGGTTGAGATAAGCGACGAGCCAAAGAGAGAAGACGCCGACCCCGCACTCTTTCCCAAGCCGCGCGTAAGCATAGCCTACATAGAGACAGAAGGAAAAGAGATAGGCAAAGGAACGGTATTCCAGCACGCAGAGACAAGCTCAAAAGTTATAAGAATGTCGAACACCAAAGTTCTAAAACAAACCCAATACAAAATAGATAAGGACCTTATCACAAATTTGCTATCTAAAACACAGAAAAACCCAGCATAAAGCAATGCACACATAAAACACTAAAAGCAGATAAGATGGCTATCTAAAACACTAGTAATGAAACATAATAGTGTGTTGTGTCACATGTACACTATTTAAAGATAAGAACTGCACAGAAATTACAACACTAAGCAAGATAATGGCCACACAACTACTAAAGATAAAACACACGCTAATCCTAATAGTGTTTATGAATATGTTCATCTGTGCTAGCTGCAGCTACACTCTTATTGGAGACTGCATATGCCTCGATGGAGCATCTACTGGATACGGTCTAAGGCAGGCACAGGGAGGCATTGGCTCAGGCACAGCAGCAGGCACGCAGATGATGGCCATGCAAATGCTAGCACAGCCAGCATCTCAGCAGACAGTTGAGCTCTGTCCCTGCACGCCTGTTGCTATGACTGTTCCCACAGCTAGCGTAGCAGTGGCAGATGCAGGCTCAACGGGAGGGAGAGTGGAAGCCTCAGCAGCACAGGGAGCCCAGATGATTGTAGCCACACCCCAGCAGTACGTATCTGTCCCTCAGCAGCAAATCGTATCTGTCCCTCAGCAGGCACAGATAGTATCCTCAGCACAGTTAGTTAGGCCAGCTATTGCGGCAGTAAATAGTGGACAGGGTGGAAATATTCAGGCTGTTCCGGTGGCCAGCCTACCGGCAATACAGGCGGCACAGCTGAATAAAGTGAAAAAGAGCGGAATGATCTTGCAGGCAGCTGAAGTAGCGAGCTTAAATAGCGCGTGCCAGGCTGATAAGATAGCCAGAGCTGCACAGGCTGTGACTGAGCTGGGTGTGAGTGAGGCAATGCATGCTAAACAAATGGCAGCAATGGCGGCAATGGCGCAGGTAGCACATCAGGAGAATACAGAAAATGCAATGAATAACTACGAGATGATGCAGCGCTTAAACAGCATGATTGTGCCGCAGGTTGCAATGGCTGTTGCACCAGTGAAGACAGTTTCCATGGTCTCTAAGCCTGTGGTGGCTATAGGAAGCAGTGCCATGGGGGGAGGCATCGCAGTGGCAGCTTCTCCTGCAAGACAGCAGATGGTAATGAGTGCATCACCAGCACAGATGAGCGTAGTTTCAGCGGAGCAACCAGCAGCAAGCTTGGGGATACCTGGGCAGATGGTGTATGGCGTTGTAACAAGCGGAGGAGTGTCTGGTAGCCAGTGCGTATGCCCGCCAATATACGAGAATCAGTCGATGGCTGCAGTAGAAGCAGGAGAGTCAGCAAATATGAGTGCATTTAGCGCAAGGCTTGCAACTAGTTTAGCACAGAAGATCATATCTGACATTTCAGCTACTGACACAAATAAGACAAATGGAGGGGTGGACATGGATGCTCTGCTGTGTGTGAATAAAATCAAGGCTGCACGGGCTGCAAAGAACATACAGCAGCAGGTGGCAGGTGGAGGATTGAGTATGTGTCTCGATGTAGTTGGGAGGTCTAGCTATCTTGATAAGATGCTAATGTCTAACCTTATGTGCTACTGCTAAATAAAAAGATTAGAGTATTTTTCACTTAATAATGGCTCGATTGCTCCTTATATTTATTCATCTGCACGTGAAGTGATTAGTTGATGGGTAGAGTTCTGATAAAATTTTTAAATGTACTGCAGAAGTTCGAATAAAAAAATTTAATATAAATGCTTATGTATTCATACGCTTCTTTATGCGAGGTGTTTCAAGATAGCAATGCGCATTTTAAAACCGGTGAGAATGGGTTGGTCAAGACGTATGACTACTCACAGATGGTTAAACTTGTGGTGTTAGAGCGTCTTGACAGCAGTGCACTCTGTGTGATGGATGCACCAGAGAAAGAGAATTCAGAAGATTCTACAGCTCTAGGAAGAGTAGTTTGCAGTATATGCGAGAATGGAAAAGTAACAATAGCTAAGTATAATGAAACCTTTTTCATCATAACTGATTTTATGAATACAGTACCTGTGAGGCTTTCTTGTGGAGAGGGTAAGAACTATCCCAATATAGAAATAGGGAGAGAAGATGTGTGCAACTCTTCAAAAAAGAAGGTAAACAAAGCAGAGACAGAAGTGAGTGAACAGAGAGAGAAATATACACTTGGACAGAGCGAAGCAATACAACTAGAAAGAGAAAATGCACACATTATCACTAAAGAGTGCCACCACAGACACATTTGCGCTGGAGAAAAGAGCTCACTGTGTACATATAGAGATAGCGTGTATCAGTTGGAGCACCTTCTATACCATTCTCTTATTTCACTAGTAAAAGAAAAAAACATCTTTATTTCATTCAGCGGAGGAATTGACTCTTTTCTGTGTGCTACTCTGTGCTGTAAATACTTTAGGGACAGAAGTGTATACCTGATAAATACCTCTTTTTCAAAGGATGGGGCGTTTGTGTCAAGAGATAGAAAAGCAGCACACGCCTTTTATGGTAAAATAGTCTCTGCTTATGGAGAAAACTGTTTTTTAGTAGAGAACAACATATCCCGCGCAGAAGTACTAGAGAAACAAGATGAAATTGCAGGCATAACCAGGAACACAACAATGGACTTTAATCTGGCAGCTCTGCACTATTTTACAGCAAAGAAGGCGAAGAGTTTGGGCGCCTCAAGCATTGTAACAGGAACAGGAGGCGATGAGCTGTTCCTTGGATACTCAAGACACAGAGAAGCTGTTGCGGGAGGAAAAGATGTGCACAGCAGCAGTGTTTTAGACAAGAAACTGCAGGAGATGGTTTGCACGGACGTAAAGACATTTTGGAAGACAAACCTGCACAGAGACTACAGCGCAGGCAGCATGTGCTCTATTTCTCTTGTTTCACCGTTTTTGGATCCGCTTGTATTCGAGTATGCCATAGAGTCTGCAGACCATAGAAAGGTGGAGAAAAAGGAGCTAACTGACATTCTCCATCGAGAGTATCCAGGCATCCAGCTGAAAAAGAAGCTGGCAGGGCAGTACGGCTCGGGGATTGCTGATGTAATCAGAAGCATCAGGTGCCGAGCACACACACTCTGCAGAAACAACGAGTGTCTTTCTCTTGAGTGCTCAAAAACAAATTAGCGCATAGCCTGCCATAAGAAATAAACAATAGAATTATTTACAATCTACCCCTGAAATAAATCAAAAGAGGGTTTTGCGGGTTTAAGCTCTGCCGAAGCAGCAGAGAAGCTGAAAAGGAAGAAACCAATCTGGTTTGCATCAGGTTGAAACGGGTTACACTTTAAAAACAATAGAGAATAGTGTTTCACATGAAAAATAATTGGTGTATTTCATTACGATCTCTAAAACAAAAGTATTTAATACCAAATCTGCGTACACCCAATGACAAAATACCAGGCGTCAAAGAGAGTAATCAAGGGAGCTATTTCTGTGGGATTATTTTTGAAATCATGCATAGCCTTTGCAGGAGCAGGGCCTGCAATAGGCCCAGCCTTCAACCCACTGTGTCCAGCACACTTCATGAAGGGGAGTAACGTTATAGGAGGAATGGCAATCAATGGAATGGGAGGAATTGGCGATGCGTATCCAATGGGGTCCCCAACTCTGTGCATAAGAGAGGGCCAGCTGGCGCCACAGGGAGACATGCAAGGAAAAATGAGCCCAGCATTTAAGAGATTCTCGCACCAGCAGGCAATGCAGGCTCTTTTCAACCTCCAGGACTCTGAGTGCAAGCCAGGGAAGGTGAGCCCCAAGACCCAGGCATGTTTCCTCTTCAAAACCATACAGCAAAAGGCTCAGGCACCCATCACAGCTATTACAACCACCGGAAACGCGCTATTTCTTAAAAACAAAGACAAGGTAACTGCTATGATTGTTGTAGAGCGCTTTGGAAACATCACACCAAAGAAGAAGAAGGGGCCAACAATTGAGCAGCTTGTCGGAGCACCCAACTCCACTGCCGTTTTCAGTGAGTTTGACAATCTGCTTAAGAGACACGGTTCGCCCAATCCAAAATCTGTCAGCAACAAGTGTTCAGAGTGCCTTAAGATGCTTAAAGCAAGCTTTGCAGGAGACCTGGAGTGTAATGTGTGCAATGACACAATTTCTTTTGATTTTAACAACATTTCATAAATGAAAAGATCCATTATTTGATTAATCGTTATTAGTAGTTTATTAAGGCAGCACTACTACAGAATGCAGGCGTTAATAAAGCAATTTTTCTATAAAGCAATAAACTAGCTAATTTACTTTGTGCTGATTGTACTGTAGCAGACTCTTTTCTTGCAAGCTTTCTAGGAATTGGCCCATTCTTATTGGTTTGTTTCTGCTGGGGATGTAACAAGTTGTTAGAAGCCCGTTCCACTCGATCGAGATCTTAGATAAATATTTATCCTGTATAATACTAAGTGTTTATTGCTTGGGCTCTTAAAACTTTACAGCATGTTTAGAGCTCTGAAAATAAATTAAACTGTAAAAAAATGGGAGAGTTTGGGTTGTGAATTTATTTTCATTTTTATTCTCGGGTTATATTCTATATTCTATTCATTTGCATTAGCAGAACTATCACTGAATAGAAAAGAGATGAGAAGAAAACTAGCTAGTGCAGAGCATATAGCTACTTATTAATGTGTGTAGAGAGCATGGTAATATTTAGTTAGTCAGCTAGTATGCCCTATTGCTATTTGACAGAAAAGAACAAACAAACAAATAAATGGCTAATAAACAAGAGTAGAACACTCCATAGCTTATGCCAGAGGTAAATTAAGCGCAATTATCTTGAATTGAGCACTGAATAGAAGTAATTATGCATTAAGTCACTGGGAGTAACTATAAGACAGCTATGAGTAGATAGAACACAAGGGGAAATCTTTTGCAGTACTCAAAATACGTGGAAGAATCTTCTAATTTTAAATTGTTCATTGCTTCAATGCACACAAACAATGAGCTGTGTGTGTTTCAAAAGTAAAAATTGTTAGCTTTTCTGTAAATTCTGTCGTTCTTTATTCACTTATTTGCCTGTCTGCAGCATTTCCATCCGCTGTTTTTTCTCTGGCTTCTTCTTTTTTGTGTCCAGCCTGTGTGAAAGAGTATTCCACCCGCAGCACAGAGCTGTTGAAAACCTGGCCAGCGAGTAGCTCCCTGGCGCGTGTTGCGTCTTCGACTGTTTTGAAATAGACAAATGCATATCCTTTGCTGTACCCAGTGTATTTATCCAAAATTAAGTCTGTTTTTGTGAACTCAAGGTCACTTCCCAGCTTCTCGCTGAGCCATTGTGTTAGCTCTTCTTCTTTTGTCTTTGTTCCCAGACCGAATATGCTCAATATATTTACAGGAGTCTGCTGCTCAGGCGGCACTTGTCTTCTCTTGTAGTATGGCCTGGGCCTGTGCTCATTGTAATACGGCGCATGCGCGTATGCACTGTCAGGGCGTCTTCTTGGATACATGTCGTAGCTGTGCCGAGGGTCTCTTCTGTACGGAGGATATCTTGAGTCTCCGTAGACACTGGGAGGATAGGAGCGGTAGCCTCGCATGGGATAGCCTCCTGGGGCATCCTGTCTTTCATCCTGCGCTCTGTGGGGCGGATAGTCCTCGTGCATGGGCCCTCTGCCTACAGGTCTGTACGGCCTTCTTCTCATTCTGCTGTACGGCTGTCTGTACTCTCTTTCGCCAGGGTGTCTTTCTCTTTCGTGTCTTTCTCCCTCCGTGGTTTGTTGTGAATTGCGTGTTTCTTCTGGATTCATAGCAATTTTAAAAAAGCAAAAATAAATTTGTTAAATCATTATCTTGCTTTTTATCTCATTGATTATTCTGCACGAACTTTTACTGGCTGTTTTCAACAGATGTTTCAGATAGCTGTTTGCCAGATCTCTGCACAACTGGTCTGAGAATATCTCCAAAGACCCGCTGATGATCTTTTTAGACAGCCTTCCGTCAGACGAGATGAGGGTGTTTATAATCCCCTCCAGCATTGCGCCTATCCTTTCCTGTGTTCTTGTTTGGCCGCTTGTCTTTGCAGAATCCTCTCTCTTTACCATCTCATCCTCTCTGTTGTTCTTCCTCAGTAGACACTTTAGTGTTGATATTCCTGCTGCGAGGATGGAGTCTTCTACAGGGAGATTGTCCAGTGCTGCGTTGTATTTATCTAGAAGATGTCTCAGTATTTTTGGTGGTTTTTTTATCGATGGCAAGATTGATGAAAATATCAGAAGAGACAGCCTCCTGGACTTGTCCACAGCGAGCTTAAGAATGTATCCTACCAGCGCGCTCTTTTCTTCTTTTGTCAGATGGAGTCTTTTTTTTGTCAGTTTTGACGCTATTACTCCGATGGGAGTGTCTCTTACCAGAGCACCAGACAGCTTTGACATGGCCAGAGGAGTGTCTATGTACGGCAGCATAAGAAGGTACAGCGCATCTGTTCGAGAGTATGAGCCGATATCCCCTAGCGTTGGGTCTACGGCATAGCAGCTAAGCGATTTGAACAAAACATTTTTAGCTGAAGCATGGGAGACAGCTCGATTGGCAGCCAATAGATAGATACATGCAGCGTATACGGGACTGTGTGCATACAGAGAGACAGAAGGACACTCTAGTCCTGTGTTTTCAATGTTTTGCAGGATGGGGTCTTTAAGGACAGCCAGTGCAAGCAGAGTTGTGGGGGTTTTCATCGCTCTTCGTATGTTTATATCTGCTACTTTCTGTCTGTGGATGTAAAGGATTTTTACAATCTGCCGAGTGAAGAGATTCTTGTTGAGTGTGTACAATATGGCCAGCTTTGAGTTTGGAGAAGAAGGACCAACCAGCTTGATAGACTTAAGCATCTGTCTGAGAAGCTCCATGTCTATTTTCACAAGAGTAGACAGCTTGCTTGGATTTGTGGCAGATATCAGCTCTTCTAGTTTCGTGATATTTCTGCGTTTCAAGAAAAACCGAAAGGCAGCTATTTTGCTGAAGATATCTGTGCTGTCGTATTGGCATTCTTTTTCTCCTGCGTATATCTTCAGCTGGACAGCTCTTTTAATGAGCAGCGGTGTTCCCTCTGCTATCAGGACATCTGAGTATCGAACTAACAGCTTTCTGCTTACTCTTGCAAACTTCAAAAGCATTTTTATGTCTGGCTTGTGGTGCTTTATGCTGTCTATTACATGTAGAGACCTGTCGCTTGGATTGTGTCCTAGGTACTCCATGAGCAAGCCTATTGAGGACTTTCTGATGTCAACAGACCGCGAGAACAGAGACATCAGCACAAGAAACGGAAGATGCCGCGAGAATCCGCTCCAGTTCATTCCCCAGAAGATCACCAGAACTCCATTGAGCACTTTTTCATTGGATAGTTTGCCAATGTAGTTGCTTACTATTTTCAAGGCTTTTTTCGAGGCTTTTTTGTCTTTTGTTTTGTAGATGTGAATGCCCACCAGTGCCAGCATGCCAGGGGACCACACAGGATTTGGCATTATGTTCGCACTGTCCTGTTTAAGAGCTGCGAGCGTGTTGTCTATCAGATTGCTTCCCGTGCCTATCTTCAGTGCTGCATTTATTGCTTTGATTTTAACTGTGCTGTTTGCCTCTCCTATCATGTCCACTATCTTGTTGTAGAATACGCCGTCTTTATCTTGTCCTGTCTGCACTATGGCCTTTGCTATGCTGATAAGGGAAAGCATCACTATGTATGACTTTGTTTCTATTTCGCTCACTTCCCTCATCAGCTGTTCGCTTATCTTTACTCCTTTTTTAATGCAGTATGCTATGCTCTTCAGCCCGAGGGGAAGACTCACTTCCATTCCCACTATGTGTGCTGTATCTCCAGTGATGTACATGTGTGTGCTGCATGCTTTTTCGTTTTCATTCTGGTCGACAGGAAGGCCTTCTATCGCAATGGTATTTCTAGATACTCTGCTGCACATAAGGCCAAGAGCCTTGTGAAGAGCACCGGTGGGATAGAACCTGCCCTGGCTTTGTGCTATTTTATGCACCTTTTCGTACGTGGTGTGCGCCATCGTAACAGAAAACGGATCGCTCAGCACTTTTTCTATTCGTTCTAAATATTCTTCATTGCTGCTCATACAAAATAAAAAGATTTACGTTAAGTTCTATACTGTTATATTACTGAAAATTTATTCTACTGTCGCAGCCACCAGAACGAGCTGATTGCACAGCTGCTCTATTTAGTTATAAATATGTCAGAGTTTAGGACCTTTACAGTGCGCATCATCTCTTGTATCTCTTTCTCCTTCTCTTCGGACACAACTCCTTCTTTAAATATGCTGATTACAATGTCCGACAGTGTGTACTTTGTTACGCCTATGTATATATGCATGAGACGCACTTTCCCGTCATTTCGGGAGATGTATCCATCTATTCTAGCACACATCCAGTCGAGCGCGTTGGGCTCTTTCTCCACCTTCACAGGCTTGGCACTGCTGCTGTACTTATGCAGAAAAGTGTCTATCCCCTGTTTGAATCCATCGGATGTGTACTCGATTGATATGACCTTTGCGCTGTCTACGTCGTTCATGCCAAGAATGTCTTCAATGTGCAGATCCACTTCGGGCACCGGCTGCATTAGGTCCACGATTAAAAACTCGTCCTGATCAGAGCCTCCTGCAAACATGTACTGGTAGTTCTGCGCTGCTATCAGCTGGGAGATGTCTTTATGCTCTTTTGGTATTCTAATGTCTATGCTGTTGTCATATAGTAACATAAAATATTTTTTATGGAAGAGTGTAAAGAGCTGTTTCAAAGCAGAAACCAGAAGAGCATAAAGAAAGCGGTGGAAGCCCTCAGAGAAAAGCTGGGGGTAAAACAAGAGCGCATAAAGGAGGTGGCGTCGGAGATAACGGAGGAAGAGGGCAGGAAGATGGTTGAGATAATAGAAAAGAAAGTTATTTGTTATAACAAGTGCAGAAAAATGTTCTCAAAAAGTAACCAATCAGCGCACAGCAAGACACCAAGCAATTCATTCAGCCGTTAATAATCAATTAAATTGTCATTTAAACAATGAATGAAAACGATCTCTCCGTTAATTAAAATTATATAAGACACAGAAGACTTAGACATTACAATGAAAAAGCAAGTATTATTTACAGTAGTAGTCGGAGTAGTTACATTTGTAGTCGGAAACATTACCGGATACTTTGTAGTTCCCATGATCTTCAAGAAGAAAGACGGCGAGACAGTGATCGTCACCAAGCCTGTAACTCCCACATCCCCAGCAAAGTGATGAAAGATAAACAGATTTTGTCAATAAAACCAAAGTTTTGATATTTTTACAATTAGCATACAGGCATATGCCGTTATTATCGAGTGCACATAAGTAGAAGAAAGTGCAGATGGCTTTGTTCTACAGCTGTATCACTCAAGCATTTCCACCATAGAATTAATGAAAATTCAAAACATCTGGCGTCTACCGGTAGAGAGTTTGTGCGTGGAGAGAATTTCCTCAATAAATGGAGCACAAAAATTTTATTATTTTGTATGGAGCAGAAGACAAAGTCATTTCTTTCCAAAATAACCCGGCTGGAGATTGCTGTTTTAGCAGGCATTTTGCTTATCGTGCCTGTGGTGAAGTCTTTGTACACTCTTTTAAACAGATTTCCGCATTTGCCTGCAACAGTAGGTGTTTTTTGTCCTGTTGTGCTGAATGGAATTGGAAGCTCTTTCGGTATTTCCAACATTGGCAAGTCCACTGCAGGCGGGTCGGTGCGGTCTCCTACACTCGTGATGAAAAGTCTGCTGGGAATTGTTCTGTGCGAGGCCAATCTTATCTTCAGTATTCTCTGCTTTTTCTTTTTAAAGGAGAGATCGATAGAGATATCGAAAGAAGCCGTTATGACGCTGAAAAGCGTGCAGTCTTCGTGGGCCATACTTGCCAGCGGGCTTGTCTGCGGGATATGCGGCATGGTCTCTTCTTTTGGAAGCGCAGTGGTTAACTCATCCAGCTCTATATCCATCGCAGGGAACTCAAAGATGTTCTCCAAGCTTGTTAGTTTGCAGCTGATCGTAGGAGGAGTGGGCATATTTGGGACTGTCATTTCGCTGTTCTTTTTGAGGCTTCCTTCTTCTTCCTAGCCAGGGAAGGTGTTTAGAATATAATTATACGCACACAGTCGAAAGAAAAGTGAAGGAGATTAAGGAAAAAATGCGGGCCTTGGTGTAAGCCTCATTTTGTTAAAGCAGACCTATGCTTCGGCAGCATTACTATCTAAATGGTTAAATGGCGTGAGCCAGCGATTAAGCTTGCATTACTGCCTACACCCGAGGACTTTCCTCAGAGAGCGTCTCCGAAGCTGCCCACCAAGACCGCTGCATGGGCAATAAAAAAATGGAAGAGAAATAGCTCTCCGCATCGAATTTTACTTTCTTAGATATGGTGCAAAGAGACACTAAATAGATAGACAGACCGCAGTGTCTTTAGATAATAAAGTTTTTGTTATTTTTGTGTGGAAGAGAGACTTGTAGCGACCACTTTGGTTTTTGATATTTGGTTTTGAATTTCAACTTTATTTCCAATTTCAGCCAGCTACTCTCCTATTTATTTCTGCATTTATATTTATGGATGGTAGATAAAACCCATCAATCAATAAGTGATTGCTCTATTTAGGTATAGATAAAAACAGAAAGAGTGTAGGTGTGCTGTAACACTTCTTTTCCATGGGTAGATAAGATAGAGAAGATAAGGACAGAATGATAAAAGATTATTTTATTTCACTGTTGTTCTGCTGTGATCAGATAAAAATCCTTTGATAATTTCAGAGGCTGTTTTGTCAAGTGTCAGTTTCCTTATCTCAAGCAGCAGCTCTTTTTCTCGCTCCTGCATCTTAAGGGCTGTCTCTTCCATGCTCTGGAGTTCTGCTAAATATTTATTCTCTTTGCTCTTCGACAGAGAGAGCGCGGCCTCGGTTCTTGTCTGGGCCTCTGCTAGAACTTTTACCTCTCTTTTGTATCTTACAGACTCTGCTGTTTCTTTCTGCATCTTTGCGCTCATCTCCTGCATCTTGCTAGCTGACTCAGTGTACGCGCTTTCTTTTTCTTCTGCTAGTTTCTGTGCTTCCTGTCGCGCAGTGCCGAGTTTCTTCTGCAAATGCTCCATTTCCTTCTGCAAAAGAGACAAGCTGGCACTCGATCTTTCTTTTTCTTTCAGGTCTTTCTGCAGCTGTCTTTTTTCTGCTTCAAGCGCTTTCTTCTCCTTTTGCCACACGCTCTCTGCGTTCTCATACTTATCTCTCTGCTCGCATATCTCAGCTTCAACGTCTTTCAGTATTCTTTCTTTCTCATGCGACAGTGCGTTGACCTGCGATGCCGCCCAGGCCAGAGAAGACTCGCTTTCTTTTGCGTTGGAGAGAGCCCTTGCTAGCTTTTGCGCGATCTTTGCTTTTTCTGACTCGCACTTCACAAGGTCCTCTGATATTCTCTTTATCTCTGCTTTGTATAGGGAAATAACCTCCATGGACGAGGATACTTTGTTGGATAGCTGCTGTACATGTGTGTTTATCTCCTCAACATTAGAAATAGAAGTGTGCAGCTCGCTGATTATTGAGTCCTGCGCCTTCACCCGTTTGCTGTTTTCCAGCTCCCAGTCTTTTTTCTCAGACTGCATCTTTTCAAGAATTTCCACTGTTTCCTCTTTTGCCATTGCAATCTCCTGTTTCATTTTGATTTCCTCGGCCTTTCTTGCAGAGATTTCTTTTTCCAGCAGCTTTCTCTTCTCTTTCTCCTCCTTCTTCTGTGCCTGTGCAGCTGATAGCAGACTCTGTGCACTCACTGCGCTTTCCTCTGTCTGCTGCAGCTTGAGCTGGTTGTGTGCCAGTGCCTGCTGGAGCTTTTTCATTTCAACATCCAGCTTTTGTCTGTCTGATATCATAGTGCCCAGCTTCTCATCCACCAGATCGATGTATTCTCGCTTCAGCTCTTCGTACTCTTTCTGTCTGCTTTCAGACCTCTCCTTTTCATGCTCCAGCTCCTTCTCCAGACGCATCAGCTCTTCCTTATTGTCCTGCACCGGAGGGGCGATGGGTGCTGGGGCAGGTGCTGATGCTCTCTTGAATGCTTCATTGAGTTTCTGCAGTTTTTCCTTTTCAAAGCTCAGCAGAGAAGAGAGCCTTTCAATCTCGCTCTCGCTCTTTCTCAGAGAAACCTCTCCCTTGTGTCTCTTAGACTCTGCCACTTTCACCTCGTTCTGGAGCTCTTCAATTTCATTTGCTAATTTTTTGTTTTTCTCGCAGAGTGTGTCTCTTTCCTGGGCAAATATTCCTTTTTCGTGCTCTGATGAATCAAGCTTATTGTTCGCATGCTGCAGCTGTTCTCGCAGCTCCTTAGCCTCTTTTATCGACTCAGTGTGCGCGGTCTTTAGGCTCGCAAGCTCTGCCAAAAGCTTCTTTGTTATCTCTGAAGCTGCGTCTTTTCTCGCCTGTTCAACTTTCACCTCTAAATCCTCAACTATCTGCTTCATCTCGTTGGCTCTTGTGAAGTGTTTATTGGACGCTTTCTGTGCTGATGCCAGCTCACTCTTCAGCTCATCCAAGGACTTTTCAGCCTCTGCTTTTTCAATCTTAGCGAGTCTTTTTGTCTCTTCGCTCTGAGCGAGCGCAAGCTGTGTCTCCTGCAGGGTCTGTCCATACTTTGTCTCCATCGAGAATATCTTGTCCTTCAGCTCCTGTATCTCTGCGCACTGTCTGGCTATCTTTATGTCTCTTTCTTTGATCTCATCTTCAGCCTTTCTTACCTCAAGAAGAGGGCGAACTTTCATGCACAGCTTCCACCAGGACCAGTTTCTAACGGCTGCGTATATCTTTACGTTCTTCTGGATCAGCGACACGGCATCCTCCCGGGCCTTCTTGAGCTTTTCTGAGTTGATGCTCAAGAGTGTGCGAAGGCGTCTTTGCAGATCAGCAATAAGCCCAGAGATCTTTGCGTTTCGATGGTCCTCCAAGTCCGCTAGCACTCCCTGTCTGAGGAAGAGCCGAGTCTTGCCCAATCGGAACAGACTGGAGGGCACCCCTAGCTCAGTGAGCAAAGCAACTACTCCTTTTTCAGCTGGGGGAATGTGCTCCTTTCCTGACCGCGATAAAAGTGCGTATCTTTGCGTAAAGTCTCTGAACTCAACGCGCGTGGGGAATCCTTGCCTCGATATCCTCACGCCTTCAAGGACTCCATTGCATCTCAGCTGGTGCAGAACCCGAGAGACCTCAAAGCTATTGGCTTTTTTGCTTCTGTTGGGAAGGATGCACCGCACAAAGTGGGGATTGGTGGTGTAGAGCATCTTCAGAAGGGCAGCAAGCTGCTCCTTGTGGCTCTGCGACACTGTCCTAAACCGAGTGGCTGCTAGCCCTGATCGAGTAGAAGACGTAGGGAGGGGGCCCTTTGGGCCTAGCATCAGCGAAGAGATAGCTTCATCCAAGGGATCCTTGTTCTTTGCGATCCACCCGTCTTCATTGTAGCACACCTTCCCTGCGTAGTGCTTCACAGTGAATCCTCCGCGGACCTTTGGAATGGAAAACTTGCCATGGCTCTTCCAAGTTCTGGATATTTTGTCGAGGAGTCTGTCCCCTGTGCCCCCTGGAACTACGCACTCTTCGTCGAGTATCGAGAAGATTCCCGTGCCTGAGGTTTCTAGCAGATCTATGGTAGGCTGCAGATCTAGTCCAAAGTCTATCATATTCCACTCCAGGCCTTCTTTTAGGTAGATGTCCTGCTCCAGAACAAACATTCGGTGGTTGAAGAACTGCTGCAGTTTCTCGTTGGTGTAGTTTATGCAAAGCTGCTCGAATCCGTTCTTCTCCAGTATTTCGAATCCTGCGATGTCAAGGACTCCTATGTAAGACTGCGACTGAGCCTTTGGCTTTAGCGATGCATTCACAAGAGAGACAATCCAGTCAAAGAGTCTCTCATACAGCACTTTGCAGAGAGATGCTACTGTGAAGTTGGCTTCCTGAGGAGACCGGCCATGCACCACTATTTCGTGTCCCGCCTGGATCTTTGGTGATAGGAGGGTTTCTTTCAGCATGCCAGCATCTACTCCGAGTAAATTAGAGGCGTGTTCTAGCGCTGTTGCCCCTTCTGCTTCTAAGCTCACACACTTTCCATCCTGAATAAAATCAACTTCTCCCAAGTGTATTATTGCAGCAAGTATTTTGAATATCTTGTCTTTCTCCTCTTCTGTGATGCCGAGGATGCGCATTGATGTGTATATGCTTTCCATCTCTATGTCATTTCCTTCTGTGCTGTTTATTATTCTGTATGGCTTGTCTCTGCTAAGATGCAGGGAGGATAGAAGGGCGTCATCTGCCTGCTTTGTTAGCGCATAGAACACATGGTAGTTTCTCTCTCCTTTTGCCTGCTTCGTGACTCTCGAAGACTCTAGCAGGTATCTTTCCACTGATGCCCCAACTATCTCCCCGCTTGCTCCAAACTCTATCTTTATGAACTTTCCAAACCTTGAACTGTTATCGTTTCTTCCTGTCTGGGCATTTCCGAATGCCTCGAGGAGGGGATTTGTTGAGCGAAGTCTCTCCTCAAGGACACTTGTGCCGTGCGACAGATCACCGCTGACTTTCGTCAAGAACGCAATGGCGTGCTTTGTGTTTTCTGTCTTCCCTGCACCAGACTCTCCCGTGATGAGAATTGTCTGCGGCTGCTTTGTGTTTCTCATTAGGTGGTATGCCTCGCTTGCAACTGCGTATATGTGCGGAGGCGCATCTTCTCTCTTGTAGACAGAGGAGTACTTCTCGATGAAATCCTTTGTGTATATTGGCAGGCTCTTGTACGGGTTTATAGCCACCAAGAACAGGCCAGAGTACGTGTACTGCATATCTGAGAGATATCTCTGGTGGAGGTTGTGAAGTATGCTCGGTTCATTGAGATAGGACAGGTGCGCCATGTTATCAACGAGGTCGAACTTAGAAGGGTTTGCCTTGTTCAAGTCCTCCAGCCTCACGGAAAACCTTTTTTCTCCTATGGTTATCTCGGCGTGTGTGCTGTCTTCTGCTACGATCTGGCCTAGCTGGTACTCATTGTCTGAGTTAATCCACCAAACAAGCTTTTTTGTGGCATTCTGCGGCTCCAATTTGTCTCCAATGTCTTCGGACTTTCTGTGGCTCTGAGTTTTTGTTTCTCCCTTATTCATAAAGATTATGCAAATTTCTTTTTTTAATATAAGCACTGCCTCAAGTGATGAGATAATTTATTTAGTCCTGCTCTGCTAATTGAAATTTCAATACAAATCCAAAAATAAAAATGATTCATCCGCCTGGCTCCTTCAATAGAAGCGTACAGCTGGGTGTAGAGCAGTACTAAAGAGTGCAGACAGATGGAATATGTACTAGTAGAGCAGAATAACTCTTATACTCGGTAATAAGACGTATACAATCGATTGGTCAGAGTAAATCAGAAAATAGCTGGGAAGTTAAACAGTAGGGAACAATAGACGGTAGTAGAGTATATTTAGGTTATTTATATAATATTATAGTACATGCCGCTGTACAGCCGCATGGTAAGAGAGTGCTTCTCTGTTGAGGGTTTGTGATTATTTGGCTTTACATCAGGTGTTATACGAGTGAAGAGACTGGAGGCTCTACCCATCTGTTCTGTATGAAGTAGTTTAATATTTGGGAGAGCTTCTGTTCTGTGAGGCCCTGGAATACTTTTAGAATGTTTCTTTTTTCTGTTTCTGCAACTGATCTGTAGAGTATTGCCGTTTCTCTCAGAGAGTAGTAGATGGCGTACGGAACTGAGACCGTATTGCAGAAGCTTTTTTCGCTCTCTGAGAGATACTGCACTGCCACTTCGTCAACTATCGGAGCTTCCTTCTTTGGCAGCGGAACTTCTCCTTTCTTTGCAGTGTCCTGCGTGCTGTACATCCCCGATATTTTCTTTTTTATCAGCAGCTCCAAATAGAGCCCTTGGAATAGGTCCAAATACTCCTTTACCGAGAGAATCTTTAGAAGAGGCTTCATCTTCGCTAGAAGGTCTTTCCCTGCTGCACAAAGCGACTTTTCTCCAAGCGTGTGCTGTTTTGCTGCCAAAAGACCTTTTTTGAAAATTAAGTGTCTGAACAGCTTTCTCTGCAATAAAACATTTCTGTATGCTTCCAAAAGTATTTCTTTTGTTTCTTTTTCAAGAGGAGTGTCTGCTTTTGAGAACGATATCTCTTTGATGGATATCTCTGCATCGTTTGAGTACTCGACTTCAAAATCCTGTCGCAGCGGCATGTATCCAGAGATCTCCTGCGAGAGAGGAAGACTTTGCACGTTTTGCACAGGCTCGCCCTCCAGATCTTGGATGTCCTGCTGCTTGAATATGCGGGAGAAATGCTGCTTCACTTCCTCGGGTGTTTTTCTTCCTATGTATGCAGCCACGTCCTCCCAGTTTCCTATCCCGTGCATAATAAGGCCATCTACAAATAGGAGCTCCTCTATCATTTGCCAGCCCTCAGAGTCTGCCTCAAATGAAAGACTCTCTAC
Source organism: Nematocida minor (assembly GCF_024244105.1). NCBI lineage: Eukaryota > Fungi > Microsporidia > Nematocida > Nematocida minor. The sequence goes on along the minus strand of NW_026250392.1, from coordinate 27,619 downwards.
TATGCGATATTTGTGTGTGTATTCGTGTGTGCGTATTTGCGTTCTCTGTATTGTGCAGAGAGGGCATATGTCTATGCGGCACTGCACGCACTGGATCCACATGATTGAGGAAATATTCATAAGACACCCATCACATCGAATGATACACGAATTACCGTGGCTTTGTGAATGTGTAATAACCATTGCAAATTTAAAATAAAAGCTAATTCTTTCTTATAGAAGGAGGAAGGGAGCGAATGGTGTAAAAATTGCAAAATAAAAAGTATGGGAAAAGTTGTAAAAAGTAAGCTTAGTCTTCTGTTGAGACATCCAGCAAAACAAGGGCTACTGCAGAATATGAAAGAGACCATGCAGTGTGTGTATATGTGCAATTTCTGCCAAGTAGTAGATTATAGTATGGTCAGTGAGCAATTAATGATAGTTTAGACAAAAGAGAAGAGCGGTATTTCTGCAAGAATCCTTAAAAGGTTTATTGGTAGGTGTTAGGAGTGTGTAATTTGGATATCTACTGCGCCTATATACGCTTGCAACATAACCGCTTCTTTTTTCTAAAACATGGCTGAAGAACAGATGTAATACAGTTCAGCTATGTGTGAACTAAATTCTTCAGTGTAAAATAATACTGCTGAACGATTGCTGTATTCACGGATTATATTCATAGCCCCAGAGACTGTGAAATAGCAATCAGTCTTTCTTTTGATCTTTCGTTTAGGTGCACATCCGTTGGCGATATATCTTTTATAATGGATGGATCTTCATTGCATCTCCTAAGCTCGTTGGATAAGTCTGCAACTGTGTTATTTATAACCGTAAATAGAAAGAGTATTTTGTTGACTGTCTCTGGCTTGCTCTTGTACAAATCAATGCACTTGCTGAACACTTTGCATCTTAACAGCTCCTTTGCCACAGGCTCTACGTTCTGTGCAATGTGCCCCAGCATCGCGCACATATCACTCTCCACAGACGGGGTGTCTATCAGCTCTACACACTTTTCGAGCTTGGGGAAAATTGACGTGGCAGTTGAAATGTCCTGGCGGACCAAAATGGTCTCAAGGCCCTGTATGTACTCTTTTTTGATCTCTACCGTGTTTTCTGGTTTTTTTATATTCTCAATGTGCATGTCAACTGCGTACGCGTAAGGATCTGAGAATATTTCTGCTGTTTCTTTATCATAGTTTGCTTGTTCCTTTTCCATGCTCATTTTTCTCTTTTCTTAAAAACATAAATATACTACTTTTATATTTGCATGTTTTTACTCTTGCTAGTACACATAAATATTAAACACACTGCATATTTATTCACTTTCAGTCCCAAAATAAAATAAACAACCAAAAGCTCCTCCACACTACTCTAACGCTAAACTCAATCACCATTGCGCTGTTTTCACTTAGCTATTTTCTCATCTATCACAGTAGTCCTATCTATATCACAATACTTTTTGTTTGCATCCATAGAAATATAATTTGAGAGCTCCTGTGCTGTATAGAATAGCGGATAGAATAAGAGCCGAGTGAGAAACGAGTAGTGAATAGAAGATGGAAAAGCATGCAGGCATGCACATACATCCTGCAGTGTGTTGGATTGCTCTAGTATGAGACTATACAGCTATTTTAGATCTTTTATTTTATATTAGAGCCAGTCCCACTAGCAGCAGGCCTATTAGAAGTGCTAGAACAGTCAAGGCAGCAAGCCCTAGATCCTTTGTGCACCTTCCCTGTAGACACGTGCCATTCCATCCGCACGGCGTTCCATTGCGAAAAAACCTGTCTGAGATTGTAACGTGCTTTCCCTGCACATTTAGACACTTCATTGTGCACCCCTTATACCCCGGAACAGCTGCAACAAGCGACCGCATATCGCCTGCCATCACGCACTGTGTATCTTTGTTTGTGCACATGCCGTTTGCGCAAAATCCGTTTGAGCATTTTTGCGAATTTGCGAAGAAAGAGGCAGCAGGACAGCGCACGGACATTCCGTTGCAGACTGAGTCGTGCTGGCACTCGTTTTGCGACTTTCTGCAGACCGTTCCAGCAGGCGCAGGATGGCACTTTTTGCAGCATCCGCTGTTGAAGTCTGAGCACACAGCTCCGAGCCGCAGCTTGCAGTCGGGCGTGCAGCAAGCATCCCCAAAGGGTCCTGCATCGCACTCTTCTCCTTTTTCAACTATGCCGTTCCCGCACATTGGGTAGGGCATGCTGATTTCGTCTACCTTGGGAAGATCTATCTCAAGATGCGAAAGAACAACACTCATCAGCCTTTGTGCAGGAGGAGAGAACGCAAGAAGATGCGATTCTTTTCTCGAGTTCATAATGTACTTTCCCTTGCAGCTGCATCCTTTGCACGGGTTGCACACATAGTTCAGTGGATCTGCGGTCTCGCATGCCTTATCATCGCAGTCGTGGGGGAGGCCCAGGTTGTGGCCTATTTCATGCGCAACTGTGATGAACTGATTTTGCGTGAAAACACTGGTGCTAATATTCCTTCGGTTGTTGTACCCTATGGACCCTCGCCAGGCCAGGCCTATCTGCTTGCAGGGCTTCTCTGATGAGGTGAAGAGATGGTAGACCATGCACTTTTTTCGCTTTTTGGCTCTGTACTGCTCAAACTGCGAGAGTTTCTGCGTGAGAGTTCCCACACTGTGGAACCACTCTGCGTTTGAGTCGATGATTATATCGCTTACGTACAGCAGAACATTGAACGACTTTTCGTATATCCTGCTGGCAATGTTCATATTTTCAAGCGCAGAGAAAATAGCCTCTCTTTTTGAGCCCACCTTCTCTATGAAGTGGTAGTCCAGTGCAATGGCCACGGGTATAGCTCTTTTTTCTATGGGAAACCCGTAGTTGCTCATGGCGCCTATGGAGCTTTCTACCTTTGCTATTTGGGAGTAGTAGGGAATGCCAAGCAGCACAACTTCTCCCTTCTTTAGAGACTTGTTTGCCTTTGGAATCTGTGTGGTTACAAACGTGTTCCCAACGACCCTGTCCTTTATGTCTTTTATTAGCCTAGGGGTCTCCGACACTTTCTGGTGTGGTATTTTTTTTCTTCCTTTTCTTCTGTTTTCTTTCTTGTTTTTTATTCTATTTCGTGCCTTGCTCCTGTTTCGTACTGCTCTTTTCTTTTTTATGCGTTCTGTGCGAGATAGTGTCTGTCTTTCGGTGGGTGTGTAGCTTGTCTTCTTTTTTGTTTTTTCATAGCTTGGAAGAGATGGCGTGTCCTGCAACTTTGAAAACGCTATTTTCTTGTATGATAAATCGGATGCATCCTTGGCATCTATGCCTGGATTGATGAAGACAGACTTTTCATCTATCACTCTTGCAAAGACTTCTTCTTCTGCGTGCTCGCTCATCTGTATGCCGCTGTCTGAAAGGAAAGTCTCTTCTGTCTTTTCATTACTATCTTTAGTCTTATCGATCAAGCTTATTTTTGGGTCTATCTGCACGATATCTACCCTGGCAGCATCTATTTTACCTATCTCTACTTCAGTTAGATCTAAGGTTTTTGTGCTACTGCATGGCCCTAGCACAGCCAGCACATCTGGAGACTTTTTCAAGCTGTTTTTATCTTCTAGGCGGAGTATGGCTAAAGATGGGTCTGTGCACTCGATAGACACTGCAGATGCATCATTTTCTCTGCTAAGAACATTACTATTAACAGAAACATCCAGAAAAAAGTCATTGGGGTTTACAGCTACCTCACTCTCATCATTTGCATCGATATTCTTGGCCATTGCATCATCACTATATGCCGATTCATTTGAATAAAAGTCTGATTCGTTGCTATCATCATCAGAATGTTCAGTGCTGCCGTTCTCCAGACTTTCCAGGATCTCCTTACTACTCTTTTTCTCTAGGTGTATATGCTCTTCTGCAGCCTTCTCAAAAATACGATCCATCTCGTCTTTCTTCTCCTTCTTTTCATCACTCGTCTTTGTTTTATCTACACTGCCCTCTGCTGCAAACATGCTGCCCTCGCTCAGGCTCTTTCTGTACATTGACTTGGCATTGCACTGCTTGCATTTTGACTTCTTCGTCTGCTCTCGGAGCTTCTCTATTTCTTTTTTGACAGCCATCTTTCTCTCCCGCGCCTTCTTCTCCTCTCTCGTCTCTGGAGCAGTGAATGAGTCGTATGCACCACTCTCTCCCTCGCGCGCCTCTGGGTGTGTTTTAACGGGCTCCCACCAGAACACAAAGGGCCTGATGCTGCTTGGAACTAGCCTCTTCAGCCTGTTTAAAAACCCACCTTTTTCTTCGTCGTCGTCGTGTTTTGGCCTTTTTCTGAAATACTCTGCTGCTTTGTCGAAGTAATCTCTATCATCTTCCAGCGGCTCGTCAAACTCTAAGTTTTCAGCTGTGTCTTCAAGGGGCTTGCACACGTACTCAGGAAACTCTTCGTCTGCCACGAATGCCACGAGGTCTTTTTTCGAGCTGCTGGGAAAGAGAAACTGTTTGGGCTTAATGTGTATTATTTTCTCGTCATCTACGAGCACACCGCTCAGTATGCCTGTGGCGTTTTCTCGGAGAAACCAGCCCTGCACCTCCTGCAGAGCATCGTGTATGCAAAGCGCTTTGCTCTGCTCTTCTCTGGCGGACTTCTTTGTGTACACTGCATTGTATGTCGTAAACGAGCTCCTTCCAAATCTTTGGATCTTCTCCATGTGTATAACCGATGAATACACAAATCCACCGAGACTGAAGCTTATGTAAACGTTGAGATTTGAGTCTTCTGAAAAGTCAACGTCAACTGCTGAGTTTCGATACTTCTCGTCTATGTAGTAGCACAGTGCCAGCTTTACTAGAAGTAAAAATCTGAACCACATTTTACTCATAGAATTAATTTATTATATATGCTAAGGATAAATAATTTAATTTTAATAGCAGCACACCTGCAGTAAATTGCAATATGTCTTCCCTTCCATTCTATCAAATTAGTACATATTAAAAAGACAATAGCACGCCAGCACACTCTCGTGGTGGAAGATGCAGATAGTCTGTGGTAATTGCTGATAGAGATGCTATCTAGATAGAGTTCGCATATAAACTAGCATCTCTATCAGTTCATAGAGTGGATGCTAAAGGGATGTCCGAATATAATACACTTATGGTACTAAGTCAGACTCTTTGTTTAGCATCTATTACACAGCTTGTTCTTAGGTCGCTCTTTAGCAGGTAGAGGTATGGTCTATGAATTCTTATGCTGTGTGTAATAAATATACGATCTCTTTAGTAATGGGCAAATTTATTTATCATGTCTACTAGCTGCAGCAGATCCGCTAAATCTCCGTCTATCTATGTTCTATTTATTGTTCATGCACAGCTGTTTCTCTTTCTCCTTCATTCGCTAAGACAGAGAAGTATTTGCATATGTTTGGAATGACAGAGGTAGTGGGCTTTCTTTCTCTGGCAAGCCTGGCTATTTCTCTTTTGTACTCTTTGCACCCTTTTCTTCCGTGCAGCACTGGCTCTATGGGCTTTAGATCAACGTGTCTGCACAGATACTCTATTTCCCCTGACTCAGTCATCTTGATGTTTGAAAGGACATTTGGGTCGTGATCGCGTGCCTTGTTTGGGACTGTAGTTAGACAGGGCGATAGCACATCTTTCTTCATAAAGAGATCTCGCTCAGGTACTCTTTTTTCCAGCTCTTTTAGATAGGCTGCTATTGCATCCAGCGTGCTTATCTGTGACTTTCCGAATATTCTGCTTTCTATCTCTGCAAAGAACATGGGGTCATCCATGGGCTTGCGGCCCAGCATCACTCCATCTACTTTGTGCTGCAGCTCTTGTATGCTCTGCACTTCTCTAAGGCCTCCATTGAGTATTATTTTTAGAAATGGCATTTCTCTTTTCAGCTGGAACACATACTCGTACTTCAGCGGAGGTATTCTTCTGTTATCTGCAGGCGACAGGCCCTTCAAAAGACACTTCCTTGCGTGGACATAAAATGTTCTGCACGGCGTGTTTTCTACTATGATTTCTATCATTTTTTTAAATGACGGATAGTCTTCTACATCATCCACACCTATCCTGCACTTGACACTCATTACTACACCTGTTTCATCGTATGCTCTTTGTATTATGGACGCTATAAGGTGGGGGTCTTTCATCAGCATAGCACCAAAGGCTCCATTCTGCACGCGGTCACTTGGGCATCCGCAGTTCAAATTGAACTTGTCGTATCCCAACGCGAGTGCTCGCTTCACAGCCTGTGCGATCTGGGCAGGATTACTTCCTCCAACCTGCAGAATGCACTTATCAGAGGGAAGGCCTATCTTCCTCTCAAGGACCGAGCTGCTCATGTGTATTAGAGACGTATCCACCACCATTTCAGTGAACACCAGAGAGTTGGGCGATACAACTCGCATAAATCTCCTGTACTCTGGCGTGGAAATGCCTACCATTGGAGCCACTGAAACTTCAAATTCTCTTGCATCTGCATACTTTTCTTTTTTGCTGTTTTCTGCAATCAGCGCAGCTGAGTCCACTGGCATATCCATTCTAAGTAAAATTTTAATTTTCCTATATACACTGAGAAAACTCTTGCACAGGAAGAGCACATGCTAGAATTTTGAGTATATACGAGAATTTTATGTGGTGGAGATCTTTTAAAGAAAGATATCAGAATCTCTTGGTGGGGTATAGCATGGTGTAAAATACATTGCTATACGATAATTGGTGCTGCACTTTTGTGTTCTTTGGCTGTTTATGGAAGAATAGATGCTTTATAGTTGTATCAGCATTCTACTTTGTAGCAGAGAAGTAGTGGGCATTGTTTTAGCATTATTTGCCAAATCTCAAAAACAGTTAAAATTTCATTAAAACATCACACACTTTATAGCAGAGCTATTGAAGTATACACACGAACAGATCTTCTGACCATTTTAAAAATTAGAATATGCTCTTTATTCTGCAGAGGTGTGAAGAAAGTGCGTTGCACTTTATATTCAGCTGTCTTTCTATGCCATAACGCTCTAAGCTATGAGGCTGTTTAGCTCGTTAATGCTGCTTGGAGTTCTGTAAAAACTCATTCCTAGATTATTTTTGTCCTGCACTTCCACAACAAATGTGCTGGGAACTGTCTGGACGCCAAATTGGCGCACAATGTAGTTATCATTTTGCAGCATCTCTCTTGGCAGATGGCTTACGTTTATAAGAAGGAATCTGTTTTTAACATCTACAGAAACAGAATTAAAATACCGGCTTAGAAGCTCCTTGTATGCCTTGCATGGGTTGCACACCTCAGAAACAAAAATCACAACTCCTCTAGAGATGTTTCTGTCGCTAAAATACCGGTGCACGTGTTCTTTAGTCTGAATTTGGGGAGTATTTAAATCCATCATGTATGCTGAGGCAATAAAAAAATATAAAATAAAAGAGAGAAAGAGTCTCTTGCCTAGAATATTCATTTGTTCAAATAAAAAAATGGGAGACTATATATGTAATTCATTTTTCCTTAAAATAGAAAAGACCATTCTATGCCCACACTATTTTAATTTAGGTAAATTGCTATTCTCTAATTGCAGAATATACTTATAAACAGGCATATGAAAAGAGGGCCAGAGTGCAGCCAATATAGCAGATACTTCCTGTGTTCAGAGCCAGTAGGTCACTGCGCGGGCTTTGAGCGGGTTTGTTTCGGTGCGCTAAGGCATTTGATGGCCTTTTGCATGTATTTTCTTGGATTTTTTCTGTACAGCTCAGCTGCTTCTTCGTTTGCCGGGGAGTCGTTGTTTGGCTCTCCAAGAAGCGTGTGCACTGCCATCAGAATGGTTTTTATGTTCATCGAAGGAGTCCATGCGTCGCTGAGAATGTCCAGGCAGACAAACCCATCAGAATACACATTTGGGTGGTATATGTTTGAAGTAAACTTTACTTGCGGGGGACTGGCCGGATAGCTCGTGTAGAACTCAATAATAAGCCCCAAATTGCAGCCGTTGAAAGGCGACAGCTCTGGCCCCGGGATAGTGCACTCCCACATGAACAGATCTAGCGATTTGTCTTTTTTCATCACTGGTTTGGCAACAAATCCGAAAGGTCTATCTTTTCTCCAGTTTTCTCTTTCTTGTAAAATTCTTTGCTCTGCATTCATGCAAAAAGAAAAGTCTGCTCTAATAAAGATGCAATGCTGCTGCATAAAGAGACATTCTTTACACGCCCCACAACACATCTAAACTGCAACACCTCTATGCAAAGAGGTGCTATCAAGAGAGGTGTGCATACAATCAGAAGGGCTAGAATAAAAGGGGGTCTCCATCAATATTTTAAAAAATAGTACGTTTATTGCCCTGTGCCAAAATGTGATTAGACTGATGTTAAACAGATCCTAGTTTGCACTGCTGTCATTATGTTTATAATATCCATAGCATGCTGTAAGTACTATTTATTTATGTGCTAGTGGCTAGTCTCAGTTATTTATGGCCTTTGCAGGGCCCTTCTTCTCTGCCTGTTTGTTCTCTTTATTTGTTTTTTTGTTTATAGTTGACTCTACTGTTGTGTTTATTTTGCTCTCTGTTCCGTCGTCTTTCTTTATTGTAAAGCTGACATTCTTTTTTATCTCTAAAGAGTCATTTTTATTGCTAGAAGGATTGAATTCCTGGATCATAACTCCATTAATATCAGCGTCTAAGCTCTTGTCTAGAGATTTACTGCTTGCATTGTTCGCACTAGTGCTATCAGCTGCACTAGTTTTCTTGAGTGCCACTAGCAGCACAGATAGAATAAAAGCAAGAATGTGTGAACGCATACTGCTCTGTTTCTATTTCCTTTAAATACTTTATTAAAATAACCAGCGAATAGTTTTCAGAGAAAAATTAAAAAACCAATCCAATTAGCAGCCGTATATATTTTTTAATTTACACATTCAAACTCCGCCATTATTAATAAACAATATAGACCAATGGTTTCGACTAAATTACATTGAAAATCAGTGCGTGCTCTTGGGTTGTTCTAAAAAGAAAGATCAACAGTCTATGGCTGTAACACCCACAAAATACATCTTAGAAAGGTTATTAGATGGATCTACCTAGCTGTGGCTAATTAAAGAGAGAATTGTCTTTGCATACTCCAAGAGGTTCTATGGATAGAACTCACGGGCTGCACAAAGGAGAAAAGTCTGCAACACACGTTAGATTTTTGATTTATTTTTACTCTAGCTGATTAGACCATTTGCATAAAAGTACATTTATGATTCAGAACATATGCCATGTCGGAGGTGGTAAATGGCGCCTTTTCTTTCATGTATTTCTGCATCTTTACAAATAAAGACGAAATTTTTGATTTGATTCGCATCTTCCTTGCCTTCTCTTTAAACGGCTTATTTTCAAAAAGACAGTTCCAGCTGGAAGTGCACGCACACGTATCTACAAGATCTTCTGGCGCAAGCCCAAGCTCTGAGGACGCCCAGTGCTCGCCGCTATAGGAGGAGTATCTGCTTCCTATAAAGAGCTCGCCGCTGTTTTCAATGCGCGAGATTGCGTATAGCTTTGCGCGGATAGGGTTCACAAGGAACGGGCTTTTCTTGAGAGGAGGCTGGGCCTTCCACCCATTCTCGCACGCCTCCAGGGAAATGGCTACGTTGGGCCTGCAGGATCTCCTGATAAACCGCACAAGGTTTCCGCTTCTTCGGGAGTCGAGGACCAGGCCGCTTTCTCGGAAGATAAAGCATCTGCTTGGGCTCTTGGACTTTTTCGTAGATCCTCCGTCGAGCATGCTGACACTGCTCAGAGCTCCCCCGATAAATCCTATGGTTTCGTTTGGGTTGTACTCTTTCTTTGAGAAGAGCCCGTAGAAAGAAGAGCCTGTGCGCGCAAATCCTCTCCTTTTGACTTTTTGCAGAAAAAGCGACTCTTCCACCAGGGCCTGTTTCTCTGCCTCAATTTTGCTCTGCCATCTTCCATCTTTGTTGAACACAATGTCGTCTGTGTGCACATAGTCAAGACCCTCTTCAGTGCACTTATCACAGTATTTTTTGGAGGGGTGGACGTACAGCTGCTCTGTCGTGATAATACTTTCTTTTTTGCTGTTGAAGCAGTTTTCGTTCGAGCAGCGTCTCAAACTAACTCTAAGGAGCATTTATAATTTTTCTCTCGAAAATTAAATCGACACAAATGAGAAGCTATGCTTATTGGCTTTTGCTTTCTGTTTTGGAAGAGCTCAAGGGAAACAAAAAAGACATCCAGCAGTTTGGAGCCAAGCTGGGAATTAAAATAGCAGAGGAGCTTTCGTACAATGAGCTCCCGCAGGACAGCCTTGTAGCCTTTATCCGGCACATTCTCCCAACGATCAGCAAATACATGGACAGCCAGATAGACTGCACAGAGGAGAAGAAGGAGATATCCATCCATGTTGGAAAAGAAGATTCAGATGGCATGCAGGAGGAAAAGCTGGAAATGCTCTCTGGGGTTCTTTCCGCTGTCGTAGAGAGGGTGCTAAATATAAAGATAAAAGTAAAGACGTATGCGCCTAGTTCTCTACTTATTATACAGAACACACTATAACAGTGCATACTATTTATTCATCAGTCGGTAGATGAGTGTGCAGCTGTGTGTCCATCGATGGCTTTGTGTCTAAAGATGCAAAGTTAAGACAAGATGAGGCTACTTTATTCTTCCAACCATCCTGTCTGTACTTATTATTCACAGTGCAGAAAGAAGAGGTTTTAAGAGAATTTATCTGATAATAAACGAGGTGTATTTATTCAATTAAACTCTCCAACGGACAGCTAGATTAAGAGTAGCTAAGACAAATATAGTAAAGTCTTCCTAGAAGTATCTGGAGACAGTTGGCAGCCAGATCACTAATAATTGCAGTCTTCATGGGAAAGAGTAACTCAAAGGAATACAACTGTAAAGCTGGAAAGTCACAGACAAACTAGCAGATAAGCTGAGCATATGCACTATGAAGTACTGCAGTTAATGAAGAACAGTATAAGTATACATAGACAAGAGAGGATACTTATAAGAGACCTACAGAATACTATATAGCGACAGTATGCTATACTTTACCAGAAGAAATAAGTGTCTCTAGTATCTCTTGTGTGTACATACTGCGGCTCTTTTGGCGCGTAAGCGAGTGCAATGTATCCAAGAGAAAGGCTGGGGGAGCAAAATTAGCGCAAAAATATCGCATGGCTCTGCGCATGCCAACTTCTATTTTTTTTTCTTTTTATTTTTCCCTTGCAAAATGGAGTCATTGAAATATCCGTCACCAGAGACTATTCTTAGAACATGCAAGAAAAAGAGGCTAATACCCACTCCAAACTCATACTACATGGACGTTAAGTGCAGCGAGTGCGAGAAGAGAGTCACAATCTTTTCCCACTCGCAGACTGTGATCTCCTGCAAATCATGCAGCACTATTCTTGCTAAGCCATCGGGCGGAAAGGCAAAGTTAACAGACGGATGCAAATTTAAGATAAAGCCAACATACTAAACAATAAAAAGTAGAAGAGATTCTGGTCATTAATATTTATTTCTGGTCTTCTATTTTGGAGATTCCCTCTATTATATTTGTGTCTAGGTTAGTAGATACAGAGTGCTCTGTAACGGAAGAAAGATCGATTTCAGATGCAGCTGCTGCTCGCTTGCTTAGAAGACCCATGAATTTCTCGTATTTTTTTGTATTCTTCTCTGATAGGATTCCGTACTCCTTGGCTTTTTCTATGTCGATGCTCTGCACAAGCGCAGGCTCCATATGGCTCTTAATGGTCTGCAGATTTTTGATGGTGTTCTCAGAGTTTAGAAGGTACAGCATGAGGGCTGTGATAGATGCCAAGCTGTGCTGTGCCAGCTGGAGAACCGGTCTGTATGTATTGTTCTTCTTGTTCAGCTGCACAACCAGCCCATCTATTGTGTACACTATTTCTTTGTAGTTGTCTCTTAAGAACTCTCGGGATGCTCTTACACTGTCTAGCAGATCTGAGAGGTATGCCGCCATCTGGGCGAACAGGTCATTCTTAAGCTTGTGCATGCACTGCTGCGATGACTCTGAAAGAATGAATAGAACGGAGTAGAATTCCAGAGAAAGATCGAAGTCGCGGTGTGTAATTTTATGGATCGCTATATCATCGAGTGTATGCTCAGAAGCCATCGCAGGTGACTCTCGAAGTGTGTGCATGTACCATAGAACAGTGTAGAAAGTAACTGTATTGCTTGCAGAGTAGATGGAAGAGGGCGCCCCATACTCAAATGGGTTGAAGTAGTTCAAGAATGTCTCCAGAGCCTCCACTTCGTTATATTCCACCAGGTAGAACAGAATGGTTTGAATAAGCGTCTTTAGACTGTGCGCTACCTTCTCTGAATGAGGCGGTGTACCATTCTTATTCTTATGATCAGAGGGCAAGAGCTCATCTGCAGCTGCTGGATTGTTCTCGTGATAGTCAGCGCCAAATGAGTCATGGGCAAATGATGTCTCATCGTTTGTGACTGCAGAGGGCAGAGCTGACGGGTTTAGAGTAGAGGCTGTTCGTGCTGCTAGCTCTGGATAGTTTCCGCTATCAGCATTGCTGCATGGCGCAGAATGTTTGCTGCTTAGGCCCTTCAATGCTTCGTCTAAAAAAAGCAGAATGGTACTCTTGAGATGTTTTGTTTCCTTGAAAATTTTAAAGATAGTTTCCTGGAATTCTTTCGCTGGCACAAGGTCTTCTTTTGCGTATATCATGTACATATCTAGAGCGGCTTTGGCAGCTTCTGTATTATTGCTCCCTGCCAGATCGTCTAGTGCACTCTGTATTTCAGGCAAGTAGAGAGCTGGATCGATATTGTGTTTGCTCTGTTTCAGTATTCTGAAGAGATGCATTCTGACTTCAAGCGTCTGCACTTTCTGCGCAAACTCTTTGTACTTTAAAAACACCTTCATTTTGTCATCTACACCGCATGCCACAAGTGCTAGAAGGTTTATCCGCGTGCTTTCGCTCTCTTCTTTTTCAAGCTGTCGCAGGAAAGACGGATCGCATATCTCTTTCTCGACTCTTCTGTAGAACCCTCTTAGGAAAGGGAGGAGCTCTGGGGCTGTCATGTTGCAAACTTCAAAGAGAGGGAGGACGTTAGATAGAGAGAGCTTTCCCAAATACTTCAAACGGTTGATTATTGCAAATATCTTTTTGATAAAGCTTGTGATGTTTTGTTTTTCTGACAGATAGCACTCGCACACCAGCGAGAACGTGTTGATGAGATACTTAACATCGCTGGGCGCTAGCATTTCCGAAAACTCGTTTATATTTGATGCAATTATTTTTAAGTAAAAGACCCGTATGGCTTTCTTCTTGTTCTTCAGCAGGTCAATCATTGTTTTCGCTATGACCTTTGTGTTTGTGCCCTTGATCGCCTGAATATTTTTGAAAATAAAAGAAACTGCGTTTCCTCTGATCCTTTTGTCTTTGTCTCGTATTCTTCCCTGGATGTACGGCAGTATCTCGTCCACTCTTTCGGGGCGGGCCTGCAGTATTTTGTTGTAAAGAGCTGTAATAAGCGATGAGTACACAACTCTGTCTGCTCTTACTCTGCTTGCGCCCTGTTCTTCTGCCTTGCTGATCAAGTCGAGATCTTCGATCTGCGGCATGACGTGGGTGTCCAGCTTTTGCTGTATTTCTGATGGCGCTGTCTTTTCGTCTATTTCCATTTGAAGAAGCACCGAGACGTGCTGCCACAGGCTGTCTTCTTCTGCTTTGTGTTTCTCCATTAAAATAAAAAAAGAAGAAATTATATGGTAAAATATTAAAGGTTAAATCTCTCAGATATAATTTAGGTAGCATTGTTTCACGTCACTGATCAGACAAACGCGATAATCCTCATTGAGAAAAGATGCAGAAGCATAAGGCTGTTAAAACACAATAAGACTAACGACCGGGGTGCAAAAAATAATAAAATAAATAAAATATTGAAACCGCCAGTTCAGACGATAGGCACACTGCACGTCTGCTGCGCCATGCAGGGCGCGCTGTGCTCGTATCCACGCACAATTCTCTTTCTATGCTGGTTTAGGCAATGCAAGGCTAGTAGAGATTCTCTGATCAGTTTGCTCTTGAAGCTATAAACAACTGGCCAATTTAGTGAGTTAATAGCCCGAGAATGCATTTTGTGTGGGTGGCATAGCAAACTTGTGGTGCACGAATATTGGTGCAACTACGCCAGTGTAAACATGGCAGAAGAATAAAAGACTTATGCAGGCGCTGGCCAATTGGAATGCAGTGAAACTCAGTAATATTTATTTTGTTGGTTTTTTGCTTTTTTTGGACTTTTTATCATGCACCACTTTGAACCCGTCGCTATCAGTGTCGCTTTCTTCTTTTGATTTTGGCGCGTTCTTTTTGGGCAGCTTTGCTGTTTTCTTTTGCTCTAGTGTCTGAACGGCCGTGTATGTCAGCTGCTCGTCTTTTTCTTTCTGCTTCTTCTTTTTTGTTTTCAGATCCACGGTTACCCAGTCTTCGCCGGTTGAGAACTCTTCCTGGGGATTTGCCTCCTCCAAGATAAAGTTGCCCTGCTCGTCGAATCTTCCAGCACACTCTTGTTTTGTATCCCACTCTTCGGGCTCTTCCTTTGCTTCCTCGTATTTTGGGTCTTTTGTCTTTTTCTTTGGAAACGGCGAGTTTATGCATCCTCTTTCTTTTGTTGATGGTGGAAGAGAAATGTGGAGCTCCTGCGGATCAGCGCCTATTATCTCGGACTCTTCGTTTAAATAGAGAGGGAGCTGTTCTTGGAGCTTGCTTATCCTGCTGTATGCCTCTTCTATTGCGTTGCTCTTTCTTTCTGTCTCTTCTGCTGGCTTCATCATATAAAAACAATTATGAAAAGAAAGTTTTACAGAAAAATGTACGCTTTTCGTATCAAGAATAGAGAAGCACGCGCTCCTGTGGAGATGGCCGTTTTCGTTTATTTAATAAATCGCATAATATTGTCAGCGCTTGGGATAAGCTGCAGATATCTGCAGATGGCCTTTGCTGTCCCATTGAAAGGAGGAGACTCAACGGAGCATATGTCTATCCCCTGCGTGCTCTCCGGTGTCTCCAATACTGTGTAGTAGATGGCTATTATGATCAGAATGGTAAAGCTGTGCGTGTAGTTTTTTAGGGGCGCATAGACCGACTGAAGAGTGGTGTTTATGATCATGATAAATATCAGGGCGCTGAACACAGAGACTCCCAAGAGGAGGTTTTTATCTGTGTACTGGTAGTACACGTTTGCAAGGAGCAGGCCTGAAATACACAGCTTTGAAACAAAAACAGCAGCATCCAGGATGAGTCTAGTGCCTCTGGAGGCAATTTTCAGACATCCTGCAGTTTCGCCATAGTCCGCAGGGTTTCTCTCTGATGAGCCTTTTAGTAGATAGAGCTTTGGGTTTTCGTATAGTTTTTCCACGCTATTTCTGTCAATATCCACATCCTGTAGGCTGTCCGCTACATGCAGACCCGGATTTAAATATCTACTCTCTACGTTAATTGCAATTTCTGGCATGTTGATTATGTGCGCCCTTCCTGTAGTGTATATAGCTACTGCACTGTGTCCATCTCTAGAGCAGTGGCTTTTTTTGTGCTCTGCAGCATCTTCTGCTGTGCCAGCTTTATTTTTATCCGATGTGTGTTCAGTGCTTGCAGACTCTTTATTTCTATCTAGAGCTGAAAGCGCATAGCTGTCTGATTTAGTTTCTGCCTTATCTTTACTTTTTCTTGGTGTTTCTTTTTTTGCGTCTTCATTTACTGAGCTCTCTCTGTGCACTCTGAATATCGCCTTCAGAGGCCTGACTATAACCAGTTTTTCTGCGAATAGCAGGATAGACATTAGAATGGAAAAAATAAAGATAATGAACATGTATTCCCACAGAGAGCTGTTGTGCAGCGTTTTAAAATATGCAATTAGCTCGTCTGAAATGCCCACAAAAAGTGCCATAAAGGCCGCAAACTCAAGAATGCATATCGGCACCAGCATAAGAAGCACAAAAACACTTGCGAGCAGCAATTGAAACACGGTGCCTGTTTCGTATTTGAAAAGGATGGGAATGAGAATCCAGGCCTCGATGTTCTGCACTGCCAAGTTCGTGAGTGTTTTTCCTCCTTTTTCGGCTAGCTGTGTGCATCTTTTCAAATCCATCTCTGCACAAGACCGCAGAAATAAAAGACAAATAGTTGATGGAACATTGCAGATTAAGGAGAATGCGTCTAGACCCATTTTCAGAGATAGAGCTAGCTGGGAAGTCGCACACGGCAAACGAGCAGAAAGAGCACATCCTTGCTGTCAAAGAATCTCTCGGGTATTTTCTAAAACAGGAAAAGCCGATAGCCAACCTGCACGACATGTACGAGAAGGTTGAAAAGATTGAGAAAGCGCTGGAGAAAAGCAAAGATCCTGTCCAGCTTTCCCCTGACCTGATAGAGCAAATCAAAGCTCTGTCTGAGCAGCCAATAGTAAAAAGATCGGTTGAAAAAAGGCCGCCTGTGCAGAAGAACTGCTGGACGCTTTTTGACTACACAAACTGAAGGCGCGTCTAGGATCTTTTATGGCTTCCATCAAACATTTATCCTGTGGTTGTTTGCTTTTAACAAACGTATAGCTTTTGTAAATATTTAGCGTAAAAATAAGAAAAGGCTTTTATTATTGTAGGAGTTTGTTTATAAATAAATGTGTATATATTGGATTTAGTGATGCAAAAATTTCTAGAATAATAAAAGCTACTTATACAGAAATAGACCTCCCTGCTTAGAAACTATACACACCTGCCACAGCTACAACATATTTATTATACCCCACTACTTACTGTGTAGTCTTTTCTCCAGCTATTCATTTCATCCATGTCTCATTTCTGCTATTTCAAAGAGCATAAACAACCTACTGGCTGAATGTGTGCATATTAGAGAAAATACATCGCATGGGGCTGGAATGGCTTGCCAGTGTTACCAGAGACATTTTCTTCCCTTCTCAAAAGATACGAAAAGCAGCCAGAGTCTCTTATATCTACAGTCTGCAGCTTTAAAGCAATTATTTTAGTATCCGATAATTTTTCAGATTTCACTCTGCAGACAGTATAGAGTGCGCTTGTAGCCTGCCTACTGTGGAAACACGCTGGAGAGCATATCTCTTCCTAAAATGCAAACATTATAGAAGGTGTGAAGAATCTGCTCTCTTCTGCTGCGTCCAATATTATTTATTTTTTTAATATAGACGGAATGCAAGATAAAATGGCTAAATATCCCAAAATATCTTCAAGAAACAACGCAAATGCACACGGCGCCAAGGGGCAGGCTGCGAACAAATAGCATTTGGCAATACGCACGGGTTGGATGGTATGAAAAATCAGCCATTGAAATAAATAAATAAATATTTTTTACCCCTAGTAAATGCAAACACAGACACAAACAGTAAGAGCCAAGCCGCTCAAGAAGATAATATACTCCAGCTGTTTTGTAGGAATTGTAAGTTTGGTCTTAGCATATGTTGCATGCACTGTATACTTCAAATTCTTTGCAGTTGACGAGAAGACAATGGGGACAATGTTCTACTCTTGGAGAGCAGAGGGCGCAGACGAGTCGTCTCTTAAAGAGAAGGCCGACAAGATCCCAGGCACAGAGAGTCTCAAGAGCATGAAAGCAGTTTTTGAGAACTACGTGTCTGACAGCTTCCCAATCCACCTGCCCCGATTTGCTGCAAACCATTTTACATTCGCTTATCCAAACATGGACATCTTCCTCAACTTTAGAAAACATATTGTAGACGCACAGAACGCACTGTTCTCCAGCAGAAGCGAAGAGAGCATTAAAGCTCTGAAAGACTACAACAAGAAGGTCAATGGAACAGTCTACTACTCAAACGCATGGGAAACCAGCAATGATCTCGATGGAATAATAGAAGAATTCTACAGCGGCCTTTCAGCAGATAAAAAGGACGTATTCAGAAACTCAACGGTAAGACTTATTGATTTATTCGATAACTTAGTAAATGACGACAGTTACAAGTTCAATGGAGTAGAGCCATCAGAGAAGGCAATTGAGGACTTATCTGACATACTATACAATTTTTCTGCAAGAGGAGCAGGAGAAGAGAATAAGCTTCTTCCATACGTTCAAAACAATGCGGATATGAAAATATTCCTCAAGAGCATAGGCCTCCAAGATAAGACAGGCAAGGAGCTTAGCAGCGGGCTAGCGTCAGTGTTCTTCAACTCTCTGACCAACGGAGTCTTGTATCCATACTTCTCATACGGATACTCGACTGCAGTTAACACTCTTTTATATCTGTGCTTAGACATGCAAGACCTTGCGTACGACGAGAACGTAAAGCTAGAGCTCGAAGACAGCATCAAAGAAGTTGCAGAAGAGCAGCAAAAATCAGCAAACAGAATCTCTGCTTTTGGATCAGCAATTGCCTATGGTATTGCAAAAAACCTGTCCCCAGCTGAAACAGTTGGCGAAAAGACCGTCAAGGATAACTCAAACATGCTTGTGTTCTCTTTATTCACATCAAAGTTAGCCACCCCTTCAAGTGAAACACCCGAGAATCTAGAAAAGATTGTGGCACATCTTAAAAAAAAGAGAGACTTACTTTTAAGCCTTTCTAAAGAATAGATGATGAATAAATAAAAGAGCTATTTAAAGTTTTAACGAAGTTTTGGTTTATCTGCTCTCTTTGGGCTCTGGCCTTTTGGTATTTCTTTCTACCATTTCTTTGTTTGCACACTTTCTAAATGCTCGAGGAATATTGCTAGCAGTCAAGAGAAACAGTGGTTTTCACAAGTGTCTGCTATTGCACAGGGTTTGCTATCTGATGGGAATGCTTGCTCTTCTGGATGCACGCTTCTTTGCTCAGTATTTAGACACTTCTGTATTCGGCTATTGAGCGAGAGAGGATTTTTAAACTTTTATTTTTTGCAATTTCTCTCATGCCAGGAGAATTAGAGAAGAAGCCAGTGGGTAAAAGAAAAATAGAAACACTATGCCACATAGTCCTAATAGGGTTTGCTCTGTTTGGCTGCATTTTAAACGTAAGCAGGCTGGGGGAGAGAAAAAATCAAGCAATAGCCGATAACGCCGAGCTTTTCCGAAAAAACTACAGCGCAGCTCTGCTGAATGTAGTGGAGGATCTTAAAACCCGGGACATCATAGATCTGCACAACATCTTTGTAAACCAGTCTGAGACTGACGGGGGGCTAAGCTCTGTGGGAGGAGTAGGGATGCACTCTACTAACTACTACATCAAGCCCGGGTCGGGCTGGATAGGCAGCGAAGAGGAAACAGGCCCGGTAATGAGTCTGATAAATAGACTAATAACTAGCAAGGTCAAGAACCCGTTTTTATTTGGGTTCAAGGACGTTGGCTTAGAGATATCTGAGCTGGTGGACAAAGTCTACAAGAGAAAGGGATTTATAAATGGATTCAAGGACAACCAGCTGATCAGACTAGAGACCGAAAACTTCTTTAAAGGAGATCTCTCCAATGAAAAGTACGCTGTGGCCTTTGACATGTTCTACTTTCTGCTAGCGGACATGGGAGCTAGCATAGACGTTAAAAGCCACATCAATGACAATGCGAAGCTGACAATTGACAAAAAAGAGTACATCATAGCTGCATGCTATCTAGGAGACATCGTAACCCAGATACTAGGAAAGCGCATACCCGCAGCTGATTTCTGTCCACAGACTGCCTCTCTCAGCAAGGAAGACTTTGCGAGCTCCAGAGTTGAAAGCGTGCTCAGTAAAGGATCAAAATATTTCTTGAAATAAGAAAATTAAAAGCATTTTAGAAAAACAAAATGGATAACCAGTCGGAAAAAAAGAGCAGGAGAAATCTATCAGAGCTAATAGAAAACAGTGCAAATGACCCAGAGCAGGCAATGGTGCACAGGAAATACCTCATGTACAAGGAAGAGTATGTAAGGTCTTTCACGCTGACCCAGTACATGATCCAGAAGCTCCGCGGGAGTCTTATTAATAGTTTTGTGCCAGGGGCTGTTGGATGGACTCTTCTCTACTCCTCAGAGATGCACGGGTACTCGCTGAATACACTCATATCGCAGGCGATGAAAGGGCCCAGCAGAGGCTGCTTTATTCTCTCTGTGATAGAGGACCTTTGCACACAAAGCGAGTACGAGAGAGTCTTTGGCGTGGTGTTTTTTGAAAAGCTGCGGTACGAAAATTCATCGTTTGGCACGGGGGATACTTCTCTGTTCAGGTTTAGAACACCGAGAGAGCAGAACATGGGAGCGGGCCCAAATGCGCTGCTGAACATATACAGCGCAAACACAGGCATTGAAAAGCGCATGTATATTATGGCAAAGAGAGAGTATTTGGCGTTTGGCTGCGGGAGCGGCAAGTTTGGGCTGCGCCTGGAAAAGACTCTTCTTCAGGGCGAGTCAAATGCGGTGGAGACATTTAACAACGAAGTGCTGAGCCACAGAGAGAAGTTCAACATCCGGCAGATTGAGCTGTGGCATGTAAGGACGTAAATAAATAATAAGTTAAGTGCAATTTTTTGTATAGGCTGTGCTCATATGTTGCAGCAGCACACTAACAGTGCAGTCTTTTTAGCTCAGTGCACTGCGGGATGTGAACAGAGATAGATCGCTGGCTACTGCTAGCCAATTACTTAGATATCACGTTCTATCTTTATGTGCCACTTAAGCTGCTTTTCTTGAGCCAATAAAGAATATCTGCTGCTCACTGAATTGCTAAATTTCAAACTCTCTATATAGTTTCTTTGCGCACGTCACTTTGATTTGAGTCAACAAGTGAATTATTTTGATCGGTAGCTTAGCCAGTGCGGAGTTTGTCTTTCTACGTCTAGCAGACACCATAAAATAGCAAGAGAATGAAAGTAGTATGAAATGCTCAAGAAAGGGCACATGAATTTAAATGACTTTATTTTATAGCGGAATTTTAAGATGCTCTTATGCTGAGCTGCCTCTTATCAATTCAAAGGTTTAGACTATAAGAGAGTTGAAATATCTATCTCAGGAGGTTAGCATGATCGGGGAAGGCTCTGTTGAGACAGCGTATTTTTCTACCCTTTTCACCAATTCTTCGGTGCTGTCTTGGGGCTGTGCTGTTTCTTTGACAGGATCGACTGGGAATAATACAGACCGGAAGGTGAACAAAACAATTCCTGTGACAGAAATGCATAGGCCAAAGACATTCACCGCAGAAAGTATGAGCTCTTTTCTTTGTACCGAAATGCACAGGATGGCGATTTCCTTGATGATCATAACAACAGACGAAACCATAACGTTTGTTTTTGAGATAACCACAAACTCGGCCAAGCACCCGAAAAAGCCGATAACGCCTGTTGCAAAGATCAGGAAAAAACACAGGAAGATCGAGGCACTGGAGACACACTTGTCGCAGTTCAAAAAAGAGAACGCTCCTTCAAAGAGAAAGAAGCCAGCAAACAAGAAGATGCTAGAGAGAAGAGAAATCACTGAGAGGCTGTGCAGAATGCTGTCGTTTTTCTTTGTGCTGTGCTTTATGAAATACTCCAAAAACCCCCATCTGAATCCCGCCATCACACAGGCCCCTATGATCATAATGCCGTACTTTATGTTAAACTGAACGGTGTCGCTTTTAGCAGCCAGAGATATTCCAGAAGCAATCATGAAAATAATGCCCACAAGGGTGAATGAGGGGCGCTCCAGCTGAAAGATAAATCGAGCAAATAGAATAAAAATAGGCGTGGTTGACTTAAGCATCGTGTAGAAGGGCAGAGAAATCTGGGTTAGGGCATGGCCTGAAAACCCGCTGTCAATCGACCCGATAAAGGAGCACACGACTATCCACACATTGAACGCGCCAATGTCGTTCAGAAACTGATAGATGTGGTACAGCACACTGTTGGCTGCTGTTTTTGTAGACCGCGCAGGTGTCTCTGCGTACTCTCTTTTCTGCGGGCTTTCTGTCTGCGAGGAAGCCAGCGGAGACCCTATTCTCTCTCGCATTATGTAGGGAAGCGGAGACTCAATGGCCTGCTCGTGCAGAATGCCTTTCTTCAAGTACCATATTCCAAAGGACGCTAGCACAAAGTGTATGAGCTGGTGGAGCGAAAAGTACAGCAAAGGAAACTCAAAATTGTATCCGTGCACAGACAGAAAATACGAGGAAAAGTAGCTATGGCCCAGTGATGTTGCAAAGAAAAAGGAGATGCAGGCGCCTATGCCGAGAGCTTCGCGTGTCTTCATTTGGTAAGTAGATGAATTCTTCTTTCTTTGTTAATAAAACATATGTTTCAAGCAGGGACGGAAACTCAGACAAAACACGAAAACAAACAGAAAACAGGAGATAGGCTGGCTCAAAGCACGCTGTTGTTTGACGAGCTTGTTGTCTCTATATCTGCTCTTGAGCTGGCGCGCTGCAGCTTTGCGCTGTCAAGACATCTGGTTGACTTGTTTGTGTGCTGTGTTGTTGTATGGCCGTATAGAAAGTATTTGCAGCCAAATGAAGTGTTTGCTGTGCTAGGAGCCGTGCGGTGGATTTTTCGCAAAACAGAGATCCCCACCGAGCTGTTTTTCTCTCTTGGGATCCAGCACAAGAGTATGCCGATTGGGTGCAGCCTAAAACACATGGCGGTATATGGACTTCGAGAGCTTTTTACAGACGTAAAAACACTCTCTGGAATAGTGGCATGGGCTGGAGGCGCTCTGTACGCGCTTGTTAGCATCGGAGTATTGTGTGTGCTATTTCGCTTTGAAGTGTCTGTTAATGTAAAGAGAAAGTTCTTTCACTGGGCCCTGTTTCTGTACTACTCGATCTTTCCTGCAAGGATCGCCAGAACACAGTCTGTTTGTCTTTTGTTTCTAGTGCAGCTGGGGCTAAAGCTGCTTGAGTCGTACGGTCACTTTTTTAATGTAGACGGGAAGAGCATGCTGAGCGGGCTTACATCCGAGAAAGACAGAAGGGGAGTTATCTCGCACGTGCTTCTGTTGGCAGGGTTTCTTTTCTCAATTGACGGGATCCGAAAAGATAGAAAGCGTCTTTTTTTTGTGCTGTCCTCTGTGGGGATAGTGGACGGGATTTCGTGTTTTTTCCCAAAGTCCAAGAACACGCACAAAAGCAAAATAGGGAGCTGTGTGGGAGCAGTCGTGGCCAAAGCCATTCTCAGCCTCTTTTTCCAGGCAGACTATCCTTTATGGATGTATCTCTTTGTCGGAATGGGCGAGTACTGCGCGCACATGAACGACAACATCCTTCTTCTGGTGATTGCGCATGGAGTCACGCACAGAGATAGCGGTTTTCAGAAAATAGAAAAAGTGCACATGTCTTAGATGGAAAGGTGCTTAATTATAATTTAGCATGCTATGGTGGGCAGTGCGGCATAGAGACCTAAATGCAGGGTGGCGTCTACTGTTTATTATCTGTGGACTAAAAACCACCAGAAAAATAAAAGAAAAGTCAGCGGCCAGTAACTAGAGCATGCATAATGTGACTCGAGGAGTACTAAATAGAAAATTGGAATAAAGACTATTTATTTGTAAAAATACCGCATAAATGGAATATATCTGTGTGAAATTAAAGGATTGCTTCTTCGGGAACATCTATATTTACCCCCCATACAACAAAGCTATTATCACGATCTGTTTTGAAAAGAGCGCCAGGGTCTGTAACTGTACTGTTGCTAGTGAGACAGTTTGGACAGACACCCAAATACTCACCAGAGCTGGCAGACTTAAATCCATAGGTTTTTTCAGAATGTCTTTCAAGAATCCACATTTCATCATTTGTTCCTTCGTTTATGGTGTCTCGGTAGAGCGATACAAGAGGTAAGTTAGAGACTTCTGATGTGCAGTTCGAGCATCTGCTTAGATACATACCTGTTTTGATGTTTTTAATAGTGCATCTGGCTCCTTCAGGAGTTAGCTTCCACATTCCTTCGTCGCCACCGTATGACCTGTATACCATAGCCATGTTTCTGTATTTGGCATTAACGCAGTCCTCACATGAAGCCAAGTATAGCTTAGTGTGTATAGATTGTAAGCCGACCTTGTCTTGCTTCTCTAGCCCCAAGCATGGTCCAAGTTGTTCATTTTTTCCTTCGTGTGGATGACCTGTGCGTTTTCTGGAATGCAATCCGCCATTAAAAGAATTTCTTCTTTCAATTGGGTTTGCTTGTGGAGTTGGTGCTTTATTCATAAGGCAGGTGTTGCCGTATTGGCATGAGTTTGCAAAATGTTGTCCATTTGATTCATCGGGTGAGGTCCATACATTAACTATTCCTGGATTTACTTTTACAGTGTCATCAGTAGATCTCTGTACTACATTGAAGTCTGGGGCTTGTGAACTTCGCTCTTGTCTAATTCCTGTTGCTGCTTGATTTAGTTTAAAATATATTGTCAAAAAAAGGGCAAAGGTCTTAGTGATAATCATTCAATCCACTGTGTAATTTTAATATTTATATTATATTTCGAACATTGTTTCATTTATTATTTGCACATTTCTTATTTATATGGCATGAAACGTTTTACTTTTGTGTTGTCCTAAATATATTTCCCTGTGTCAATTTGATTTGGAATCTCGATGCAAAAGGATCTGTGCATGATTTATTTCTTGTAAATGGAGATTGCAGAGAAAAAATGCGCAAAAAAGGTAGAAGACAAATATATAAAACCCGGACATCCATGTGTGCACTATCTCTTTTTCTGTGGGTGCAAAGACTAGATATTGACGAGATGGCTTTCTCCGCACTGAGTGCAGGGCCTGATGCAGATATAAAGAGCTTTAATGAAATTGGAGAGTGCTTGGCTGATTTTATTATGGGGAAAAGAGAAGGGTTTTTTCTGAGAAAAACACTGGACTGCAAATCAAATAAAAAGATCAGAATTCTAGAAACATTAAAAGACGTACTCTCTTGCATAAAAAGGTGCACAGAGACACCATTTAACTCCCAAAGGGCAGAGTGCATCCGCAGAAGTGCTATTTTTCAGTATCTTGCAACAAAGGGCCGCAGTATAGCAGAGGGATACTTTACTCGATCCAAAGCACTAGAGAGCAAAAATCTCCAGAATACTCAAGAAAACAGCGCATTTATTGAAAGCAGACAGGCTGAGTCTAGAATAGGCCTGGTGAGTTGCAGAAAGGTGTGCGATAAAGATGCAATTTGGACTGAGCTTGTTAGAAAGAAAACAACCATGCCATACTGTGCTGATTTTCTGCAAAAGTGCAAAGAGAAAACCAAAGTGTCTGCAGCCACTGCTATATCTTTCCAAGAAATAGACGCAAACATAGAGTATGACTTGTGCATTGCAAAATACTATAGCATTGTCAATAAACAGAACGGCTCTGGGTCTCTATTTCTTAGTGATGCGTCACACAGCTCTAATGTACACACACAGGGGCCGTACTTTTACAAATTTAAACTGAATAAATAGCATTTGTGCACTAGCACTGCTTTTGGTAAGAACTAAAATTTGCAACATTTTGTGGGCAGCAGCAGACAATCCCCCATACAAATGACCTCTAAGTCTGCTTTATTATAGTATGGCTGCATTCTAAATATGATACATAAGCCTTTGTTTTCGTGTTTCAGGATCCATCGTAATGAGTGTATGCAAAGACCAGGCTGGAAGAATAAATTATCTAGCTTAACAGCCGTGTGACGCGGGGTGATAGATCTCTAAATTGAGGCTCAGGCAGTTACTCCATGTGCAGAGTGCAGCAGAGCATGTGCATGGTACATGAGAAAATATGCATCTGTTCTTGGGCTGCAAGTGATGCCGTGTAGCAGTTGTAATTTTTTAGCAGATTTTAAATAGTTTTTTGTTCAAGTGTTGTTTCCGAATGAGGTACATTTTTACAATAAAGGAAATAGAAGATATAGTGGTATACCTAAAGAACGGCGTGGTTGACGGGTCTCTTTTGAAAGAACAGAGAAACAACTTTAAAAGAAAGTGCTCGCGCTTTTATATAGAAAAGTCGCAGCTTTATTTGAAGGCAACCGAAAAAGAGCACAGAAAAAAAGTGGTGGGAAACGATGATAGAGAAAGACTGAAGTCCGTTCTGGACAATATCCATCTTCCGCACCATGAAGAGATAAAAACAATGCGCACGGTGGTGGATAGGAGCTATGTTGGCTTTAAAAAGACACACATTGACAACTACGTGAAAAAATGCATGGATTGCCAGAAATACAGATCTATGGTGCGGCTGTCTCTGCGAAGGATGGTCCATTGCTCCTCTTCTGCGCAGAGTCGAGTGCCTAGAAACGGGCTCTGATCTGCCTAGAGAAAGTTCTTAAGACAGAACTTCTGTGCTTTGCAGTGGAGCTTAGACTTTTAAAATAAATATAATTCCGTACTAATATATTTCTGTGCACTAAATGTAAACATTTTTGTTTAAAAAAATAGACATACTTTTGGCTTTTTATGGGATTTTATTTTATTTAGCGCAGTAGTACTTTTGATTATAGAATGTGTAGTTATTATGTTATTCTTAGAGTGGCCTTGGTGAGCTCACATCATGTTTATTCTATCTTACTGTTTGTGTTTAACAATAGTTCTATGCAATTATACTACACTCATACTCACCATATGTCAAAATGATAGACAAAGCTTAATGATGGCTGACACATTCAGTCATCCTGGTGCACAATCATTTATTTTTAATATTATGTACTGCAGCCACCGCTAATTATAACTTCACTCTTCTGTCACTTCATGCAAATAAATAGTGCGGCTGAAAAAGAACAACAGTCCTGCAGAACACAGCCTCCAAGAGAAGGAGCATATATTTGGGAAAAAATTTTAAGCAATGCTCTATAGTTTGGAAAAGAGAGAGATGTCCGGCCACGCGCAGACTCTTACCTCAAAAGCGAGGCTATTACTCTATAAATGTCCTGTTGTTTTTTTTGGCGCAGTTCTTTATCTTATGTATGTTATGACAGTGGGGGAGAAGATGTTTTTCAGCGAAGGATCCTTTGCAGGCGCTAGCTTGCACATAACAAGCACCGTCCTGTTCGTAATCTCATCTTGTGTGTCGCAGGTTCTGTTTTTTCTCTTGTCTTCGTACACCGCAGGCGTTGTGTCGTCTCCGATCTCAGAGTCTTTCAAGAATGTGCAGGCCATGCACGCGTCGCTTGCTGGGGATGTTGGGCCAGACAGAATGTTCACGAACCTTTTCCTCTGCATGGCGCTGGCCACGCTGTTCACAAGCGCAGGCTTTTTTGCTATGTATGCACTCCGCGCAGAGCGCGTGATAAAGCGGATACCGTCGGGCATGTCAAAGGCCCTCTTTGTTTCGATAGGGTTCTTGTGTGTGTCCTATGCAAACGAGCGCATTGGAGACATCCAGGTGGCGGTGGGTGCAAAGTGGCTTGTGCCTGCGCTTTTCAATGCAGCAGGCGTGTCTATAACTGTGCTGTGCTGGGCATGCGAAGGCTCTTTCCCCGCTGTTGCGCGGTACAGTGTGCTGTGGGTGGCAGCGCTCTTCACAGCGGGGTTCTACACCTGGGCATGGACCAGCGGTGAGAACACTGCATCGCTGCTCGCCAAGAAATGGCTCTTGACCGACCCAAGGAAGACAGTGGCTCTGAAAGTGCCTCCGCTGGTGTTTGCACACGTGCAGACAGGCGCAGTTCTAAAACAGCTGCCCAACATTGCGAAGATCGCCGTCTTGAACATTCTGCAGTTTCCCATAAACTTCCCTCCCACAGCATCGCAGAC